>NW_007726332.1:689353-713078 GCF_000696425.1 Galeopterus variegatus | reverse complement strand
AAGGATCAAACCCTGGACATGGACCTTATCAGCACCATGCTCTAACCAACTGAGCTAACTGGCCAGCCCTCTTTCTTACAACTTTGGATAAAACAATGAAGGCACAATTTGTGCATAATACGGACAGTTTTCTATATGTAAGTCCTGAAATTAGTAGATAAGAAATGCCTATTTTTAAGTAAAACCTTAGCTAAAATAAAGGTCTCACAGTGCATTATTTAACAGATACAAGTGATTGATAACTATACAAACATAAACATACAGAACTTTTCATTTAAAAACAACAGCATAAAACAATAAAGAAATTAGCTCTGTTGCCAGTAAATTGGGGTTCTACTATACCTGATTACAATGAAGGGGGGGTGGGCAGGACACCTCTGCTCTTCAAATAATAAGCACACTAAAAGAATGCAAAATGCCTACTAAAGTATTGATAACGAAAGCAATTTCTAAAGAAAATCCACCATTCCTCTAGTGGTCCTTGTTTCTTTTCTCATCTTAGGTTTTCCCTATTGGCTAAAAATAGTGGTAATCCTAGCAAAATTTTCCTGAAATGCCTTTTATTCCCAAGAACGGGTAAAAGGAAAGATTATGGATTTTAGAAACAGGCAGACATAGGTTCCAATATCTTCTCCACCACTTAACTAGCTGTGTAATCTTGGGAAAATCACTTAACCCCCTTAAGCCTTAATTTTCTCATCTGTAAAACAAGGATAATTATACCTGCTTTTCAGAGGTATCCTATGTATTAAACAAATTAAGCTATAAATAAATGCAGAACTGGCCGGTTAGCTCATTTGGGAAAGTGGTGGTAGTAACACCAAGGTCAAGGGTTCGGATCCCTGTATCGGCCGCCAAAAAACGTACAATAAATGCATTACATTTAACAGCCATTTTTTAAAAAGCAGGTTCTCTCCTTTCATTAACTGAACAATAAACAGCTCTTCATTCTCCATCCTCTGCAATTTAAAAACTACATAATTAGTTTACATGGACAGGAGGGAAAAATGAGAACTTTTAATTTTATTCAAAAAGTTTTAATCACAAATTCTCATTTGATTATTTAGCCTTTTCAATATTATGTGTACTATGCTAATGGAAATACCACTCATCCAGTCGCTGTCCTCACAGAGCTCAATTTAGTGGGGGGTGGGGGGGATTAAAAAGTAGTAATAATAATAATGAATATTTATTGAACACTTAGAATGCACTTAAGATATACTAGCTCATTTAATCCTCACAACTATATCAGGTATTACCTTTGTGTCTGTTTTACGGATAAGGAAGCTCAAGCAATGTCTTGACCAAAGTTATTAGTGGACGCTGCGTTTAAATTCAGACAGCTAAGTTCCACAATCTATGTACCCTTACTATCCTGTACTGCCTTTTCAGGGACACAATTACAATAAAACGTGGTAAGTGGTGAGGTAAAATAAGCGCAGGATGCTATGGGGCGTTGTGGGAAAGCATGAACACGTTATTTACTCTAGCATGGCAAAAAGACGACTTCCCTGAGTAATTGTCACTTGAGCTAAACGTGAGTGTAGAACAAGGTGGACAAGAAAAGGGAGTTGGGGGAAAGCTCCAGGCTTACGAAACGCTTGTAGACAGCCAAAAACAGATGCTAGAGCAAGTGAAGGCAAGGAGGGGACTGGTAGACGAGGCTGGAGAGATGGACACAGGCCAGCCACGAACGGTCTTGCTGGACACCTTAGGAAAGAGTGCGAGCTTTATCCCGAAGGCAATGGGGACCACTGAAGAGAGGTAAGCAAGGGAGTGATTTTGGAAAACAACTTTGATGGTTGTATGAAAAATGAATTCAGGCGTGCACGGTTGTCTCTGCGTGTTTGCTTTGTTTATAAACATGGGCTTCTTGCAGAACAAGACTGAAGGCGGGCCAACGGGAGTAGCCTGGCTCAGGGTCAGGAGGAGGGCGCACAAAGATGCAGCCGAAACACAATGAAGCCGCCCAGGGAAGGCAAGTAGCCTGAGCCCAGGCGAAGGCGCAGGAGAGAGGGAGGGAGGCAGCTTTCGGAGGCCGCCGCTTGTCAGCCCTTCCCACGCGCTGCAATACGGAAGGACGTCACTTTCTACGCCGCCCGCGGGCAGGGAGCGAGGCGCGTAGCGGACGAGAAACACCCACCAGAAGATGGTCCCGAATTTCATGTTCCTCCAGAGCTCCGTGAAGTCCTCGAAGCGTACGCTGTCCGTCCCCTGGAATCGGCTGAGCAGCGCCTCGCAGTCGGTCTGCAGGCCCGGAGGAGTCCCCATGTCTCCAAGGCCTCCACACGTGCGGTGCTTGCGGAGAAAACCATGCCCGAAATCCCCACCCCATACGACGTGACGCACACGCGCTCCGTGACGTAGCCCCGCACCTTTAGCTCCGCCTTCATCCGGGCCCGTGCTAGCGGTCGTGGTGCGCTGCACCTGCGTGAAAGCGTCCTGCTGTTTTATCCAATGAGATCTCTCTTACCTAGAGTGCTCAAGTCAGCCCTTTTAATTTCATTGAAGAGGTTCACATCTCAGGGCTCCCGTGAGCCCAGAAAGGATTTTAGGTCTGCATTTTCCGCAGCTTATGGAAAGTGGCTTCACCCTTTCTGTCACTCGCCTTTAAAGTGACCCTAGAGTGACGCAAATTAACTTTTGAGCCACATAAGAATAGTCCCAACCCTCCCCACCCCCGTGGAAAGAGAATCTAAAGAGGAGGGCTTACTAGAAAATGGACTGCACTCATTCTGCTGGTAATGGAGAGCCTATAGTCTATACCCACATAATATGGTGCTTAATGTGTGGCTGTCTTGGAGCTCTAGCAGAGTTTTGCAACCACTCTTGAGAAGAGGAGCTAGTCTAGTTCATACGCTCTTGTAAGTGCCCCGCACCCCCATGTTACAATGTACCACAATACTTACCAGAAAGTACCTACTTAGTATAGTTTTATTTTTTGGCTGAATTGACTTTCTTCGTGTACCTCACCGCTTAGCTTCTCCCTGGAGCTAACTATGGAGTAGCATTTTGTACATTAGACCATTTCTCTGATTGCAAAGCACGCTATTATTCTTTAGGGGAGGTATCTTTAGGGGAGATATAATAGAAGAGCATTGGGCTTTATGTCTGTAGATGGAAAATCAACTCACTTAGCTTTCCTGATCATTGATCTATTTTTAAAATGATATGCAATATTTCGCATAGAAAAACTTATGTGACGTGTATTAGGTAAGAAGCACAGCAGTTAAGCAAACACCTGTGTACCTTCTACCTGTGTAGAAACCAGAACATTACCAACAACTTCACATCAGTCTGCGAGTTCCTTCTTTAACCATTCCTCTGCCTCTACTTTACCTTTTATATCAACTGCCTTGAAAATTGTTTCTCATTCTCTTGCATATGTTTATCACATGTGTATGTATGTTTAAACAGTATATTTTTTAGTTGTGATTAGTTTTGAGTTTTATGAAAGTGGTATTGCAATTTATAATATGTATTTTTTGAATTGCTTTTTAAACTTAGTGTCTCTAAGATTCATTTGTGTAATTACTCATAGCTATAGTTCTTTTCACTGCTGTCTAATATCTCATTGTGTGAATATACAGTTTATCCATTATTTCTTCAACAATGCTACTTTGAACACTTTTGTATGTCTCCTTATTTGCAGGGTTGTCAGATAAAAAATACGAGGTCCAATTAAATTTAATTTCTTTAATTTTTCTGTTTATTAATGTGATTGCTACTATGAAGCAAATGTGCCCCCGAAAAGTTCATGTGTTGGAAATTTGATCCCCGCTATGACAATGTTAAGAGGGTGGGAAATCAGATTATGATATTTGAAAGGTGAGGCCTTTGACAGCTGATTGGATCATGAGGACTGTACACTCATGACTAGATTAATTCACTCATGGAATAATGAGTTATCATAGGTGTGGACTGGTGGCTTTATAAAGAGCACATGAGAGAGCTCTTGCCATTATATACCCTGTGATACAACCCCATGTGACACCCTGAGTCAGCATGGGACTGTATAAAGAGTTCCCACCCAGAAAAAGGCCCTCACCAGATGTGACCCGATCCTTGGACTTTCCGGTCTCCAAAACTGTAAGAAATAAATTTCTTTTCATTATAAATTACCCAGATTCAGGTATTCTGTTATAAGCAACAAAAAACAAACTAATACAGTTGTACATCTTTTCAAATTGTAATTTTCTATTCATACTTCCTCTACTGTGAAATTCCTGTTTATATATTTATATATTTTGTCCATTTTCAATTGAGTTGTTTCACTTTTTCATGTTGATTTGTAGGCTTACATTTTATATTCTGGACCCATTATTTCTTCAACAACGCTACTTTGAACACTTTTGTATGTCTCCTTATTTGCAGGGTTGTCAGATAAAAAATACAAGGTCCAATTAAATTTAATTTCTTTATTTTTTCTGTTTATTAATGTGATTGCTACTATGAAACAAATGTGCCCCCGAAAAGTTCATGTGTTGGAAATTTGATCCCCGCTATGACAATGTTAAGAGGGTGGGAAATCAGATTATGATATTTGAAAGGTGAGGCCTTTGACAGCTGATTGGATCATGAGGACTGTACACTCATGACTAGATTAATTCACTCATGGAATAATGAGTTATCATAGGTGTGGACTGGTGGCTTTATAAAGAGCACATGAGAGAGCTCTTGCCATGATATACCCTGTGATACAACCCCATGTGACACCCTGAGTCAGCATGGGACTGTATAAAGAGATCCCACCCAGAAAAAGGCCCTCACCAGATGTGCCCCCGATCCTTGGACTTTTCGGTCTCCAAAACTGTAAGAAATAAATTTCTTTTCATTATAAATTACCCAGATTCAGGTATTCTGTTATAAGCAACAGAAAACAAACTAATACAGTTGTACATCTTTTCAAATTGTAATTTTCTATTCGGACTTCCTCTACTGTGAAATTCCTGTTTATATATTTATATATTTTGTCCATTTTTCAATTGAGTTGTTTCACTTTTTCATGTTGATTTGTAGGCTTACATTTTATATTCTGGATATTAAACTGATGTTTGTTATATGTATTAATGTATTACAAATATCTTTTCCCAGTTTTTGACTTATTTGTGGTGATTTTTGATGTGCAGAAATTCTTATTTTTAGCATAGTCGATTTTTTAATCATTCCTAATCAGGGCTTTTGTATCTTAGGGTCATAAATATTTTCCCTATATTTCATTATCAGTTAAGCTAATACCTATAGTATAACTAATAAACCTTGAATGTTCAGTGGCTTAACACAAATGAAGTTATTTTTTTCACATTAAGTCCAATTAATGACAGGATCGGGTGGGGAGGGTTCTACTACAAACAGTAACTAGGGGACCCAGTCTTATGAAGCCACTGCCATCTTCAGCCATTGGCTTTCAAAGTCTAGATGCACAGACATCTAGCCTGTAGACAGGAGAAGAAAGAGAATGTGGAAAATTGCATGAGATTTTTATGGGCCAGGCCTGCAAGTGGTGTGCACTCAAAGTGTGGTTCACTGACTGCTGCTGGTCTGCATACTGTTTACTACCTCTGCATCTCACAATAGTACTGAAATTGGGAATAAATGTTTGAAACTGTTATAGCAATTTGATACAGTAAATTTATGTCTGTTGGATCTAATAATAAAAATAGGTTTGTATTTGGTATGACTTTTTCAATTTCATTTTTCTGGTAATTTATTTTTATTATAGTTTACAAAAGTATCGGTTCATAATAGATTGGATGGAAATTGTCCATTACCACAGATAGTTTGAGAACCACTGGTATATACCATTTCAGTCCACATGCCATTGACCAGAACTCAGTCACATGGATTCATCCAGGTGCAAAGGAAGCTGGGAAATATAGTCCCTAACTGGGCAACCTCTTCCCCGCAACAGTCAACAGTTTCAATCTATGACAGATGGACACACATCTTTATAGGACTATGTCTTAGTCCTGCTGCTATAACAAAATACCACAGGCTGAGTAATTTATAAACAATGAAAATTTATTTCTCACAGCTCTGGAGGCTGGAAAGTCCAAGACCAAGGCACCAGTAGACTTGGTGCCTGGTGAGGGCTGCTTTCTGCTCCCAAGATGGCATCTTGTTGCTGTGTCCTCATATGATGGAAGAGTGGAAGGACAAAAGGGTCTGGATAGTTCTCTCCAGCCCTTGTATAAAGTTGCTAAGCCATTCATGAGGTCTCTGCCCCCATGATTTAATTTTCCTCTAATGGTGCGACCTCTTAACACTATCACATTGGCAATTAAGTTTCAATACATGAATCTAGGGGGACATTCAGACCAAAGCCGACTGCCAACATATCTGCCACAATTTTATTCCAAAAATCTTAAAAGTATTGCCACTCACTTTTAATCCACCATAATCCATCTAAAAATGATTTCTATGTATGGTATAAATTAAGGATCCATTTCACCTTTTTTCTCATATGTGTAACCATATGTATGTATGTGGGTACTTCACAAAGTTCATGGAAAAGTAGAATTAAAAGGTAATATGAATCTTTCCATGAACTTTGTGAAGTATCCTCATATACCTATTTCCCATATGTATAATTTTTATATACCTGTTATATATATACATACGTATATATGTGTATATATATATATATACCTGTTATACTTGTTATTGAATAGTCCATCTTTTTCCAATGATCTAAAGTGACTTCTGTCATGTATCAAGTGTCCATGACTAATTGCAACCAGTGTACAACTGTATGGTTCTGTACCTGTTGTTAAAACACCAAACAATTTCTATACTGTTAGTAAATAGTTACCACCCAGAGCCTCCTTACTACCCTCAACCCTACCACTACCACCACCCAGGCCCCTCCCTAGAATCCTCCCCACAGTCAAAAAATGAAATGGTTAAACCTGGTACAGGAAAAGGCCTCTAGTACCCACTCCAGCTTCAGACTGTTTCTGGGGTTACTGTCTACTTCCATGGCTCCATTTAGATTTCACTACACTAGTATCATCCTCTAATTACTACAGTTTTTAAAAATAATCTTGCCTAGGAAAAAAATTTCTGTTATCTTATTCTTCAAGAATATCTGGACCATTATTGGAATTCTGCTTTCTAATATAAATTTTAAATTTGACTTGTCAAATTTCTCTAATAGTACCATTGCAATTTTGATTGAATTACATTAAATCTGTAAGTCAATTTGGAAATGTATTAGTACATTTCTGTTGCTTATAACAGCATATCTGAAACTGGGTAATTTATAAAGGAATGGAATTTATTTCTTACAATTTATGAGGCTGGGAAGTTCAGGGTCCAGGGAATACATCTGATGAGGGCCTTCTTGTTGGTGATGACCCTCTACAGTGACCAGGGTGTCACATGGTGAGAATGGGCCGAGCAACCCATTCTCACCAGGTTAGAGAGCTAACCTGCTCACTTGCTCTCCTTTTAAAGCCATCAGAACCATTCCCATTACTCCATGGGCATCGTAATGCACAATCATTCCATTCATGGGGGCACATAGTTTCCACAATCTAATCACCTCTTAAAGGCCCCTCCTTTCAAATACCATAATTGGATTTCCCACCCTCTTAACACTTTTTACAATGAGGCTCAAGTTTCCAATATATGAACTTTTGGGGGACACATTTGACCCATAGCAGGGAAGGAATAACATTTTTATCATATTGAGTCTTCCTATTCATAAACATTTCTTTAAGTTACCGTTAGCATCTTTAATAAAGTTTTATAATTTTTCTCCATGAACTTTTTACTTGTCTTTTGTTGGAGTTTTCCTTTGTACCTTATGTCTTTGTGTGGCTATTGTATTTGGTATCTTTTACTTCCTTACATTTTCTCTTTTTTTAACAGCCTCCTTTTTAACAGTTCTCCTTTCTTTTTAACAGTTCTCAGAAACTTCTTTATATTTCTAACTGCTTGAATCTAATACATAAAATTGCAATTGAATTTTACATATTGATCTAGTATCTAGTCACCTTGTTAATTATTTTTTCTGTAGATTTAGGTTTTATATATCGATATCAGCAGCTGTGAATAACAATAGTAATGATAGTTTGCTTTTCCTCTTCCAATCCTATTCCTTTTATATCTTTTATTCCTCTTATTTCATTTCCCTGGCTAAGACCTCCTGTACTATGTTAAATATATCAGCACCACACTCCCGAGTGAGCCACGGGCCGGCCCTATGTTAAATATAAATATAGAATGGATGTATATCTGTTCACTGCTGTACCACCAGCGCCTAAAAGTTCTTGGTACACAGTAGGTGCTCAGTGAAAAGTCTAGTTACTTTTTCATTTCAGTTATTTTACCTTTCAACTCTAAAATTTCTATCTGGCTCTTTTTAAATAATTTCTATCCATTTCCATTCTGTATTTGATGAGCCACTGTCATCATCCATTCCTTTACATCTTTAAAGTTAAGTATGGGTTCCTTTGATTCTTTGAATATATTTTTAATGACTTCTCTAAAGTCTTTAAGTCTGCCATCTGGGCCCGCTGATACGTAATTTCTCTTGCATCCTTTTTTTCCTGTGTATGGTTCAAACTTTTCTGTTCCTTTTCATATCTCATAATTTTTTTCTTAAAAACTGTACATTTTATGCAATTTATTGTAGCAATTCTGGATACTGATTACTACTGATACGTAATTTCTCTTGCATCCTTTTTTTCCTGTGTATGGTTCAAACTTTTCTGTTCCTTTTCATATCTCATAAATTTTTTCTTAAAAACTGTACATTTTATGCAATTTATTGTAGCAATTCTGGATACTGATTACTCCTCCTTCCCCCTGGAGCTTGTTGTTTTTGTTTACTTGTTTACTTAGTGACTTGGGTGGACTGTTTTAGTGAAATCCATTTCCCCCACAGTGTAAAGCCTCTGAGGTTGCTCCTCAGAGACAGCAACTTTGGCCATGCACAGTCACCCTAGGATGAATGTGGTTTTAGCCTGCACTCTTTGTCTCTTTTTCTGATCTCTCTGTTAAGCTGTCTGCCTCTTTTTGTATTTCTCTCAGCTGTTAAGCTCCACTATTGTAACTGCTAGCAGATTGCTCTGTTGCTTTTGACAACGCCCTGTCAGTCTAATCCAATTCAATTTGGGCTCCTTTGTAGAGGTAGTTTTTGAGTTGTCTTGAGGTTTGTTCTGATCCCAGGAGGGCTATTCTTAGCTGTCTCCTCCCTGGTCTCCCTAGTAAACTAGCTGGTCTGCAGTTTAGCTTGCTGCTTTTAGGGAACTGCTAGCCTCCTCTTAATTGCTTACCACCAAAATCTCCATTGCTTTCAAGAGCACATTCAGATTCAAATTTTCCATATGCCGTCCCAAATAAAGTCAGTTCCTCTGGGGAGAGCTTCAGAGTTTTCTATTCTTAATGGATGTATCTTCTCCCTGGGCAAAATCTCTGAGCCACTGTCCCAGAGTGGGGGATGGGGACAGTGGACTTCTCTCAGAGTGAACCTCCTGCTTTATGAGGAGGGCTTTGGAAGGGGGCAGTAGCTTCTGTTCTTCTCAGCCTGTCTGTCCTGGCATGGAATTCCCACCATGTGTGTGAACTAGGGTAAAACAGGATTCCAGTACTCTCGGCCTGCTGCCCCTGGGATAGAAGCACTGCCCCATGGATGAGGTCTGAAAAGAGGAAGAATCCCCAGTCTCCCCAATCTCCAGGCCACACTTGCATGAAATTCAGCCTCTGCAACATAAAGCTAGGGAGGATGAGAAATACTGGCAGCCTGCCCCTCCCAGGGAGATGCCATAGGCCTTTTTGGGATATGGGGGAAAAGGGAGCCCCATCTTCTTGGCCACACCCACTGAGTGGAACTTTCTTTATGCCAGGAAGGGGAAGAGGGACATCAGGTTGTGGCTCAAGTACCACTGACTATTGCTGTTCTTACCAAGACTTGGTAGATTTTCTTGAATAAATATTTGTTTACTTGCTATATTCCTTGTGGGCAATTTCTAAAAACTTTGCATGTTTCTTTTAAGATTCTTTACCAGTTATAGCTGTTTCATTGGTGAGTCCACAGAGCTCTTTATGCTGCCATTTTGCTGGGGACGCTTTTAAAGACATAACCCCTGTCCACCATAGTTGCTCGCCATCTACTGAAGAACAATTCACCTCAAGGAGATATGGAAGGCAGCTTTGCTCACCACTATACCACCAACGCCACCCGTGATATGTGTAATTTTAGTGTGATGAATACTATGAAACAGTTAAGCACAAGGCACATGGGAATACCTAGGAGAATCTCCTAACCCAGTCCCTGAGAGGATAAGCTTTCTGAAGTAGAACTGAGTTGTGAAAATGAGGGAAATTAAGTAAGTAAAGATGAGAGAGGAAAGGAGTTGCAGACACAGAGCAAAAATAAGTACAAAGGCACAAAGAGGTTAGAGAGCATGTTAGGTTAGATCACTGGAGCATGGGACACAAGGGAAAGAAATTGGTAGAATTTGAAAAAACAGGCAGGAGATCCCAAGAAATTCAGGGAGATTTCCTCGGTGTTTCTGCACAGTCTGAGACTTCTTAGTAAAAGATGACTGGATATTAATCATAAAGATAGAGAACTGAACTCTAAAGAGATTTAGAGACTTGTCTCCCTTAGAGCCATTTGCTTACATTCCAGGGTGGTAAAGGAAAGATAAAGACCTTCCCTTTCTCTCCCTCTCCAGAGAAAATTTTATATTCTATAGCAATGTTCTGTAGGGGAGGACGAGCATATGTCCCAGCTGCTATATATGTCCTCAGCTGTCAGTCCTCTTTCGGGATTGTCTTAACTGGAGAAAACTGCCTCACTAAGGTCATATCTCCTGGAAGCAGCCCACATTCAATGACTGATCAGTGAAACACTGTAAAGACCCCGCTAATCTCAAGTCTCAAGGACTGTCCAAATTCCAGAGCTCCCCATGTGGCTGCTTAAGGCCTTTGCTGGGACTGCACCTCAGCTGTTTGTCCCCCTGTCCATTTCTTTTTCCCTTCCATATGTGTTGACCCTAAAAGCACTCTCTCATAAGTTGCCTGAAATCTAAATCAGAATTTATTTCCTAGGGAACCCAAACTTCAAAGACACTTTGGCATCATTATACTGTTTACTTTTGTACCTGTTCAAGTTTCCATAATAAAAAATTAAGGAAAGAAAAAGACTGTTGGACTGAATGTAGCATGTAATAGAGTAGTGACAAGTGACCTCTAGGGTTCTGGTTTCAGAGAATGAGTGGTGCTATTGAGCAGGAGATGCAGGAGGAGGAGTCATTGGGAGGACACATGAGGAGTTAGTTTTTGACATGACAAATTTGAGGTGCCTATCGGGAGCAATGTAGGCTGGAGACACAGATTATCAAACTAGATTTGATTCAGGAAAAGAGAATAGTGGCTTAGAACATCTTAAATGGCCAAAACAAAATTCCTTTTAAATTTCAACTGTGTTTGCACAACTACAGGTGAACATGTAAGTACTGCATAGGAATTAACCACACCCTTGAGAGCAGGCACTACATTCTACAACATTTATATCACCCAGAGGTCTTAGAATAATATCTTGCACTTAGCCTTAATTATTCATTGAACGAATTAATTTCCCTGGAAGAGCTAGACAATGGCCCTGTTTTCCCTATTCTGTTCCTCTGATCGTGATTCTTCTCTAGTCCCCAAGTCACACATGAAATCCTCTCCCACCTTCAATCACGTGTGAATTGTCCCTGTGCAAGCACAGTGAAAGATTTTAGGAACAATCAAAGATGGGTCAGATGGGAACCATGCTCTGAAGAAACTAAGAGCTTAGTAGGAGGGATAAGACATACATAAATTATCACAGAAGGTTAAAAAAAAAGAGAAGTGGGAAAGCTAAAGATGAAGTGATAAGGATGTTCACAGTGGTGACAAATATTTGCAGTTGGGAAGACTATAAGAAGTGGCCAAGGCTGACGGCAAAGCACCTACGCTGTACTGACTCCTCTCATTTTCTGTGTTTGTAGCTCAGTTTGGGAGCAAAAATATTTTTGCTTTAAATATTCTACCAGCAGACTAGGGACTCAGGCAACAGTTTACAATGGCTTACCCCACAGCTTGTTCAGTACTATGAAAGATTTTGTCATAGCAGTTGAATGTAGAACTATTTAAAAAATCCATTTCAAAGAGCAAATGCTATTATCCAGAAGTATTTGGAAAGGACCTCTACATAAAATAGTGTTTCCTAATGTTTTAATATTTCAAAGATATATAAAAAATAGATTTGACTTCATAGAATCCTAGCCTACTTGTCAGGCTATACATGACGTTTCTCAATTTTTTTAAAAGGCATGACCCTTTGTGATAAACATGACAGCCCCCACTGTATTAGTCCATTTTGTGTTGCTATAATAATACCAGAAACTGGGTGATTTATAAAGAAAATGAAATTTATTGCTTACAGTTTCTGACGCTGGAAAGTCCAAAGTCCATCTGGTGGTGGTGACAGTGACCAAGGAGTCTCACATTGCAAGATGGTGGAAGCAGAGAGAGCAGAGAGTGAGAGAGAAACACAGACTCTCTTCTTTTAAAGCCCTCAGAACCATGCCCCTGATCACCATTTTTAATCCATTCACTATGGCATCGTCCTGCAAATCCAATCACCTCTTCAAGGATCCACCTTCCAATTACCATAATAGGATTTCCCACCTTTTTAACAGTCACAGTGGGGGCCAAGTTTCTAATATATAAAACTTGGGGAACACAATTCAAGCTCCAGTGAGCTCTGGGGGGACATAATTCAATCCACTAAATCTGACCCAGCCTGCTCTCCTCGGCAGAGAATCCAAGTCTATAAACGACTTACTAAGCATCCATTGGACCAAAAGAATTGTAGCACTTTTCTTAAATGGCGCCTCTCTAATTACACACACACACACACACACACACACACACACACACACACACACACACACACTAAGGCTACAGATCAGTTTATATTAGTAAAAAATAATGGGCCTTCCTATAAAATTGTATTTCAGAAACCATAAACAATGACTTTTCCGAAATTAAAATATAAAATGTCATGAGCTGTGGATATGCAGAGGCAAGGCTATTATTGTAAATACCTGACTCTGTACTTCACAATAAACTGCAAAATCTTAACACAGTAATTACAGGAGATTAAATTTAAAGCCCCACGCATTTTTCCGTATTCCGTAAACTCACCTCCCTCCTGTCCAACAAGATTATCTTCTCCCAAAGTATTCTCAATAGCTGGCACACAACAAGTTCAAAAACCAAGCAAACAATAAAACAAAAAGCAAAGAAAACACCACCTGGGGCAGCTAAAGTTCAGGTACACTTAGGCATGCCTAATAAAGTACTTTATTCAAATAAACTAAGTCTTAGAGTGCTTTAAATGAAACATATTTAAATAACTCTTTTATTAGATTAGTAGATGAGGATTAATTTTTAAAGAAACATCCTATCGTTAACAAAAGCCTAATTTGCCAGGAGACCTCAGATATTTTTCTGTCTACAGAGGAGAGCTTCACTCCCCGAAGCATTTGCGTGGGGATTGGGGACACAGCTCTACAGGGACACAACGAGTCCCACTCCCCCACAGGCTCATCTGAAAAGCAGTTTGGGTTAGGGTTAGGCAAGCCCCTGAAGACAGCTGCCAGCGCAGGCCCCTCACGCCCGCCCCGCCCGCTCGAAGGCCAGGAGGACCGCGCAGCCCACGTGCGCTCCCACACGTAGGCGGGAGCTGGCAGCAGTCGCGCCGCGGAGCACACGCAGCTGCGTGGCGCTGGCCCAGTCCGGGGGCCGAGGGGCCGAGGGGCCGAGGGGACAGGGCAGCCCACGTGCGCTCCCACACGTAGGCGGGAGCTGGCAGCAGTCGCGCCGCGGAGCACACGCAGCTGCGTGGCGCTGGCCCAGTCCGGGGGCCGAGGGGCCGAGGGGCCGAGGGGCCAGGGACGAGGCTGAGGCTGCGGTGCTGCGCCCGAGCACGTACTGGGGCGGGGCCTGCAGCGCAAGGGGCGAGGCTTGGGGAAGTTTCTCGGTGTGGCTCGTGTTTCTCATGTTTTTCATGTGGTACCAGCGGTTCCGGGAGCAGGAGTGCCGGGTCCCTTCCTTATGGTGGGCATTTTACCCGCTTAAGTGTCTGATCACTGCCGCTCTCAGGCACCTGTCTTTACTTTCCGTTCCGGAATGGAGCCAAGATAGGGGCATAAAGGAAATTAAATAGTGCGCGGAGATCGGGTGTCTGGGCAGCGCCTGGGATAAAACCGTCCACTACAGGTAAGAATAGAAATCATGTCCAAACCTTTGAAAGGTGTGAACACAACAAAGCTCCAGGGGGCGTTCATGGGAAGGTTTGTGATAAAGTATAGCTTTTATCTTACAGGGAGAGTATTTCGTATCAAATTCTACAGATTGCAGTAATTCTGTATAAAATCTCAGACAACAGGTTCAGCGCTATTTAAAGGGATGAAATATGTGCAAAGAGATTAGGGGCAGACTTTAACACCCGAGTTAAAGTTTTTTTCTTTACATTTTTGTTGGTTCCAGCTAGCAACATGTTTGCAAAGGTTTTATTTAACCGAATCCTAATGTTTTTTTTTTTTTAAAGAGAGAAAAAGAAAAGATTCCATATTCTTTGTAACATGTTTTTGACATTGCTACATTAAAATTTTTAGAATGTTTAAGTTTCTGCAAAGCTAGTTATTTTCAGTTCATCTTTTATGTATTTTAGAGGTTTGTAGGGGGAAATCAAGATTTGGAATGGTAATTGTAAGGTTATAAAAACTTAAAATAAACATGTCTGTTATGCCATTAAGTCACACACACCATACATGCTTTCCCATACTTGTTTACTGAGTTGTCTTCATAACAAGAGATCTGAATATCTAGTTCAAATTCATAACCCACTAAATAGCACTTCAAAACATTTTTAAATTCATTTCTATGTATGTCCTGCCACTCCTCTTAGGAACCCCCCTCAATGTCCTGTGTGATCTCATTTCAGCTGACACTGGACCCTCAGTTTTCCACACCCTTATTGCTTTCTCCTGTTTACTATTTAAACAGCTAACAATGGAGTATAGGGTATGTTCTACTGGACTGGCTAGCACTGCAGGGTGGTTAGCACCATGGGCTTTGAAGTCACTGATGGCTAGCTCAAAAGCTCTGAACCTTAGACCAGTTTCATTTACAAAAACCCATAGTGGATTTTTGAAGATTGTGAGATAACATATGCTAAATGCCAAGCAGAGTCTAGCAAATAGTACTCAACAGATGTTAGCATTGTACCTAGCAGCAGTTAGGCACCCTGGGTAACTATTGTCAGTTCTAAGCTTAATGGGAGGCTTAGAACAAATGATCAAAATGTGCCAAACTCCTTTGCCATACTTTCTTCAGGGTGTGAAAGTAATACTATTGTCATTCATTCACAGCAGCACCAGCGAAAGGAAGAGTATAGGCATACATGGGGAGGGAGAATGATGAGAGAACAGCTATTATAGAAATACAGTTGCTAGGGTAGGGTAATACTCATTGGATAAAGTATTATAAAGAAACTTGGTAGGAAAGGGGGGAAAATCTTGTGATGGTGGATGGTGCATAATGCTGGGAAGGAAGGGTGGGTTCTACCGCTTTGAAGCTTAAAGCACTCCAAGTGGCTTGTTTTCTGAATGACTGGGTACTTGTTTTCTTCCCACTCTGTCCTCTTTTTTACTTTAAATTTTTTATTGTAACATAGTTGATTGTACTTATCTGGGGGTACAGAGCGGAACATCAACATGTGCAACATGTGATGCTCAAATCAGGATAATTAGTATATTCAACAATTTACAACATAATCGTTTTTCATGGCCCGTTACCAACTCTGTCCTTTAACGTGGCTTTCCCTTCTAAATCATTGCTCTGAGAAGTCATTTCCGGACTCCTGCCCATTACATAACCTGCTCACTTATTCATATTTGAAAACTATACATAAACTTCTAGTTTTCAACTGAAGCTAATTTGCTAAATAAGCATCATTTTTGATTTTGCAACTTGGGAATATTAAGGAACTACTTTATTCTAAAATACCACCTCTAGTACTATCCGTAACTAACTATAGAAGCACCTTGGGTCATAGTATTTGTGGTGAAGTATACTTGTGCCCCCAGAATTTTGGGCTGATTCTTAGTATTGTGAACTTCTGTTCTGAAATTCTCATGTAATGGCAGTCACACATTCTTCATTTTAAGATAAAAACAGCCACCTAAGAAATCTGTGGCTTAGCTCATTTTGTTCAAGATATACACCTCAGGCTACAGGACCTAAGGCTCTGGCACTGCCTATATAATTTGTCCATAAAAATAATTTTCTGTTACCTCTAGGTGCAGTGATTCACAGTGATTTTTTTCTGTTTATTTTAATATCTTTCTATACTGTTTGATTTTTAAAAACAAGAATGTATTTCTTTTTCAGTCATAAAAGAAATACAGCTATTTCATAAAAGAAAAATACATGAGAGGAAAAAATAAAGCTATTAAAAAAAATTTTTTTAAGTATTTAAGCATGGTAAACAAAAACAAACCAAAGTTTGCTCTTAGTTTGACATTAGAGTCATAAGATCTAAGTTTAAATCTTTGGTCTGCCATTTATTATCTTTTAGGGCTTCAGCAAATCGTTCATCATTTGAGGTCTAAATTCATCTATCAATGGAAATCCATTAGAAATCTTTAGAGAAAACTTTATCCCTTACAACATTATGTGACTATATATAACGTTCACAATTTCCTTCACTCATCTCATGCATACAAATATATTTAAATTTTGTGTTTTGTACTTTAATAGGCTCATAAATTTATAAATGACAAGTTTCTTTTCTAAAAACGTTCTTTACAATGGAATATTATCATTTGTAAACATCACATTTAAGGACATGGCAATAAGACAAATGCAGAAATAATCAGTACCAATGTCATTTTTATAAAGTATCAAAATTGTTGGCAAACAATTTTATGAATTGGAGGTGTCGAAGCAAACATTGTTTCAACATAAAAGCTGATCAAAGGGGGGCCTGGTCCACAGAAGATGTTTATTTGATGTAACAAAACAATACAGTTAGTGTTAGATCCAACCACAAAGAGCAAAAGGAATGAAAAATTTGTACAATGTACATAGAAAAACAAGATGTTTACAGTGACAGCTATATATTCCTAAAATAATGCTTCTAAAATTACTCAATTATTGAAATCTATATGAAAAAAGAAGGATGTTAATAGCGACAAAGTGCATAAAACCAAATATATTTTGAGCAAATTAACATACTAGGCAATTTTGCTAACAATGCATAATTTTTTTTCTTTTTTACAGTCTGCTCAAAGTATCTTTATACCAAAAGGGTAGGCAGATCATTTAGGTTTAATATCAATTACACAATATTAGCATAAACTTCCACAACTACATAGGGTATTGTTTTCTTTTGAGCTGGCAAAGTGACTACAGAAACATCAGATGATTTCTCTGAACTGAGAATTTTATCCAAATAAATGCCACCTACCTTCCAGATATATGCATATCTTTCTATATCATGTAAATGGCTTTACCCATTTAAATAAACCATACAGCATTTAAGAATCATTATTATATGATTAACAATGTCACGTTCCAGGTTTAACAATTTCATAGGCCAAAAAAAATTTCTTCTTAAAAACTAGTTTTATAAATGCAGAATATATTGCATGAGTAACTGCTGGTATTTTTTAAGAAAATATATTGTGCAATTGTGGCTACCATGTTACTGCTGGCAAAGCATTATTGTTTATTTAAAATGTGAAAAAAAAAACCAAGTAAAAATTTTTCAACTGCCTATGATCATGATGAAAGGTTACTGCCTTTAAAAAATTATATTGGCATCTTATTAAAAATAATTCAATAAGGGACAAACTCCCTAGCCAAAAATAAATAAATAAAAAGGTGCATTTTTAAAAATGATGCTACTGCAATGTAATGGTTTAAATACCAAAGAATTACGAAAATGAGCTGTCTATGATCTGGCATTAAAGAACATACTAAAAAAGAGCATTAAAGTAAATTAAGTAGAAAGGGGATCAAAATTAAACTAACCAAGTTTGTGCAGTATTGTAGCCAGGCTTCTAAAATTAGATATAGAAAATATAAATAGACTGCTTTAGGTAATGAGCCACCAGTGTCCAAAAAAAGGAATGAGATTATGAAAAGCTCAGTTAACTTGATCCAAAGCTCTGAGTAATTCTTCACCCTGCAGTAGGTTTCTGCTGCCTTGTATAGGAGCATTAACTTCACAATCATAACTGGTCAGCTGTGGTAATCCACTCTCATCCATTGATTGCCCCAGCAGTCTACATGCTAAATCTGAAAAACAAAGAGATACCTAAGTATATTCATTTATCTAGTTGAATATTTAGTAAACACCCACTGTGTACTAGGTATTGGGGAAAATAAAGCAAATAACTACTGGAAGTGCTTTTAGTCTACTGGGAAAAACCACAGTTATGCAAACAAGTAAGTGCAATCAGGTGTTATTAGTGCTATGTCAGAAGTGTTTAGAACATACAGTGAAGGCACCAACTTTCTTCTTCTATCAATGCTGATTGCAGATATATATATATCAAGGAGAATTACTAAAAAATGACAGTTCCATCTTGAAATATCTATCCCTGCATGATGGCCATTAGATGAAATGCTACTTTGCTTTTTAATCTTGCTAAGGAACCAAAATCACTTTCACTTGGAGTAAAGCTCCTAGATAAAAAGGTTTCACATATTTTAACTTTTTTTTTTTTTTTTTTTTGGCAGCTGGCCAGTAAGGGGATCCAAACCCTTGACCGCAGTGTTATTACACCATTCTCTAACCAACTGAGCTAACAGACCAGCCCGAAAGTTTCACATACTTTAGTTGTCATGATGTTCAAGGGCAGAAAGAATAAACTAACCAGAGGGTATTAATATAATTGTCTTTTGCTCCATTCCACTCTGTTCACTAGATTTGCATCCTTTTACACGTTTCCAAGAAAGTGATGTAGTAGGTGTACGATCATCTGGCTGCTGTAATAATGTTCCCTAAAAACAGTAATTTCAAGTTTAGTATGTCAAATTTTTTTTTACAGTCAAAAACTTTGAAATCAGTGTAAGTTTAATAACATACAGGCAGGTTTCTTAAATACTGCCCTAAACTATTTTTAATTCTTTCTCTTAATAATATTATGATAAAGTCATCTGCCATCCAGTATGGCTAATGTGTCTATAAATACTTTCCAGTTAATATGTTCTGAAAATATCAGTACGGATTATACCAGTATTGACTTACCCCATAACATAGTAGTCCCATTAATAAGAGAAAGTAACTTAAAGGGAAGAGAATGAGACTGGTGGTGATAATGAGGGTGGAGTAAGGGGAGAACTTCATTTCTTACTCATAATACATCTGAATTGTTTGAAATTTTTACACCAAGAATGTATACATTAAATTTTTGTATTTTTAAATAACAATGTGTACAAAGTAAAAAAAAATCCAAGGTATGGTTTCTGAAAATATAACTTTAGTATTTGGAAGAAACAAGGAATTACCTATGTATTTAACTCGGAAATAGCACATTAGCTAGAATAGAAAAGCAAACATATTACTCTCACATTTACAATTCCTACTGCTTGAAAAAGCGAACCATCATGTTCCATTTTTCGCTTTCTCTGAGCATTCTGCAAAGCTAGTATCTTTGGATTTAGTTCTTCCTCAGGAACGGTAGTTCTGGAAAAGAAAAAAACTTTCTAAATAAAAATAGTTGTTTTATTGTTTTTTTTTTTAAAAAAAAAATCCAATGAGCTCCTTTAAACAAAATACATAATGCCTTAGTTTTCCAATATTAAAGAATGTAATGTTATACGTAAGAGAACTTCCCTAATTACTAAAATTTATCACCTTAAAAGCTAAAACTCAACTTTTTAAAACTGAAAAATTTCTGAACTATGTATATCCCTATTTTATTTTATTTTATTTTATTTTATTTTTTATTTTTTTTTGTCTTTTGTCTTTTTTTCCGTGTCCGGCAACGGATCACAACCCTCAGTGTTGCCCCCGTACCGGACCGGGGACCGGCAACGGGATCGCAAGCCTCGGTGTTGCTCCCGCGCCTCGCTCAGCCAGTGAGCGGGAACCGGTCTGTATGTGGGATCCGAACCCTCGGCGGGAGCGCCAACGCGCTCCCAAGCGGTGCACTGTAGCAGTGCGCCACCGGGCCGGCCCCTTAGTAGTAGTACTTTTTTTTTTTCCCCCCTTTTTTTTGTCTTTTTTCGTGTCCGGCAACGGATCGCAACCCTCAGTGTCGCGCTCGGACCGGGACCGGCAACGGGATCGCAACCCTCGGTGCTGCGCCCGCACCTCGCTCAGCCAGTGAGTGGGAACCGGTCTGTATGTGGGATCCGAACCCTCGGCGGGAGCGCCAACGCGCTCCCAAGCGGTGCACTGTAGCAGTGCGCCACCAGGCCGGCCCCTTAGTAGTAGTACTTTTAATAGTTCATTTTTAAACCTTCTTATAAAGCTGTTAAGTATTCTCGTTTAGTATAGCACTGTGATTTTGCAAATAATTACCTAGAAAGGTGGAGGAAAAAAGCCTCTATGTATTTTTGAAAGTTCATCTCTTAAAATGATTTAGTGCATTCTGTATTCTAACTAATGTTTAAAAAATGCTAAAGTGACTTCATGTTAGACTTTGGTTTATACAAATACAAGGAGACAGTTGCTCAGAAAACTGAATATCTTATCCTCTGCAGCTAATAATAGTAAACTATAAATTAGAGGTCATTGTCATTTATATTACTATATTCATTCATCTATCACTCTATTTATTGAGGAAGTACTACACGTTTGGTACTGAGCTAAGTATTAGTATCACTAAAATGCCCAAGACACTGTCATTGCCTTAGTGGAGTTCAATCATTGTCATTTATATTACTATATTCATTCATCTATCACTCTATTTATTGAGGAAGTACTACACGTTTGGTGCTGAGCTAAGTATTAGTATCACTAAAATGCCCAAGACACTGTCATTGCCTTAGTGGAGTTCAGAGTCTAAAGTCAGTTGGTGACACAGTAATTTATAAAGTAACATTAAGTATTTCTGAGTTCATCTGAAGTCCCAAGAACTTCTCCTAGCTCAGGGAAAAGGCCTCTCCCACACTCTAGGTCAAGGTAGTGAATGAAGCAGGGCAGGGAAAAAGAGCCATATACTCTGGCTATGGCAGTGATTATTTCCTACTGCTACTGATATCTGTCTTGGTCTAGGCACAGCAGAGAAGGAATCATCTCTGTCCTCCACACACTGATGAGCTAAAACTTCTTTATTTTTGCTGGAGCCTCAAATTTAAAACATATCAAATCCCATTACAAATTATACACAGAAACTATAACTTAAAAATTGGGTCATGTCCAGATGTTTGCTCAAACTAGCTCCATAGAAGCAATGTTATAAATCATGCTTAGATTCCTGGTATAGACCTCAAAAACCTATTTAACCTATCTGTAATACAGCTAATATACTACAGATATGTAATGAAAAATGAAAGCTATTTTAATACAAGTAACCATACATAACAAAATTTTAAAAGAAGGCTTATAAATATATACATTGAACATTGAGGACTGAAGACCGTCAGGGTTAATTTGGAATGGAAAATTGGAAATAACCCCTAAGTTGGAAGGTCTTTTGTATCAGGTAAGCTTAAAAAGAACTCCAAGAGATGGAAGCATCTAAGTAGTAAACAACTACGAGAACTATGCCTGGGCCAATTCTTATACATTTACAGAACTTATTGGCTTGATTTTAAGCCTCCAGCACTTAAATAGGTGATACAATTATTTTAGAGGAAATAAATATAAAAGCAAATTTAGAAATAGTTTGAGTGCTTGTTTTTAGTTCAGAATTTGTATGCCAATTTTATGTTCCTTAAAGCATACAGATCAGAAAGTTTGCTGCATATTTAGAAATCATTTATCATCATACACATTTTCTGAAAAATAATAAAAGATAATGTTACATATAAATACCTTTGACTCAAAGTGACAGATAAAAGATTCGGACTTCTTGGATGAGGTTTTTCTGTTTGTTCTATGACTTCTTTTCCTGCTCTGTTTGGTGAGGCTGTCCGACTTTGAGTATCATTATATGATGTTGTGGCACTAGTAATTTCTTTATGTACGTGGGTAGGAGATGGAGATGCAATCAATATTTTAATGTCTTCCATACCATCTTTTGTCACTGTTTTTAATTCATCAGTGGTGGCAGTGGTAGTGGTGGCGTTAATAGTGGGTTCTTGCATCTGGGTCTGCTGGAATACTGTCATTGTGCTCACACTTTGAGAGCTTGCAGAACTGCTTTCTAATGGCGACAGCTGATCAAAGGAACGTAACTGGAAGTCATCATCCATTGGGATATAGGGTGCTAACATCTCCAAGTCTAAATCAGTGTCCTTTAAAACAATAAATACATGAGTTTTTATAATGGCCACTTTGCAAAAGAAAAACAACTTAAACCTAAAGTCACTTCAGACTAAAAATTAATAAAATTTAATATGAAAGTTAACATACCTGAGTGGAAAATGGATTCTTCGCTTCTGTGTCTTCAGCAAAAAGTTTTTCTACCAATTCCAACTTGAATTCATTGACCATATCACTATCCACATAGAAACAATATTCACTGGGACTGTTAGGCTATAAAAGAAATTGAATATGTTAACTTTTCCCTGAAGAGGCCTACATATGTTTTGCTAGTTGTTAGAATTTTCAGACCAGATCTCAGAAAACACATAAAAAAGCCCACCTTGTTTGTCAGACTTTAACTAGTGAGACATTTTTGAGCTTATGCTTATAACTAATTTTGCCAGTATACATATTTTGGACTATGTAATTTAACATCATTTATAAAATTAAGATGAAAAGATGCACTTATCTGTTTATTCTAAAGAATAAAACTTACCTAATAATTCAGGTCTCAAGGTGGTACCTAATTGTCCAATTAACTAGATAATACATATTTTCAGGAATCTACCTTTGTACTGAAAGGGCACACTCCTGTGGTAATCTACCTAAAAATCTCAGAGCTACAGAGGGTTGGGGGATGTGTGTTCAGTGACTTAAATTCTTTCACCTGCATACACTTTAATGGGTGTACTACTATTTTAGAGGTTCTGGGCAAGAATTCTAACCAAAAAACTATAGCTATGTATTCTAAGTATAAAATTCTACTTCCCTCATTCTAACATTTTTGTTAGATTACAAACAAAATGAATCAAATATTTTTGTGTTAGGCAAACCAAGCAACCAGAGCATAGGATATATACTCTAGAAGCTTATGAGATGTCAAATCTCCTACTGTCAGCTTGCCAGTTTTAATAAATATTTAATGTAAAATTATTTACATTATTAGTTAATTATTAAGGCTTATTTGTGCCTCATTTATCAAGTTATACTGTTTAGATCTCAGTTGCCCTACTTCTAAACATATTTTTAGTGTAGGAAGCTTTGAAATTGAGTCATTCTAGATTTAGAAATAGAGCCCTATGTGATGTCTCTAGTCTTGGTCCAGCCTAGCCTATAAGGACAGATCTAGAATAAGAAAGACCAGGGCCGGCCCGGTGGCGCACTGGATAGTGCGCCGCTTGGGAAGCGCGGCGGCGCTCCCGTCCGAGGGTTCGGATCCCATATAGAGACCAGTCCGCTCACTGGTTGAGC
>NW_007726332.1:650532-688963 GCF_000696425.1 Galeopterus variegatus | reverse complement strand
GCTCAACCAGTGAGCGGACTGGTCTCTATATGGGATCCGAACCCTCGGCGGGAGCGCCGCCACACTCCCAAGAACCGCACTCTACGGAGTGTGCCACCGGGCCGGCCCATAGTTTAGGATATTAACAAAATAAATAATACCCACCATTACTGCCAAAATCTAAAGATATGATTGTGTCTCCGGCAGCTGGGGCCAGCAAAGTTAAAGCATCAGGTTCCTTCTTAAGTTTATCAAAGAGGCTACTGGTATCTTCTGATTCAACTTTGGTGAATAGCTGAGTCATTTTCATATCTGAGGATTCAACTGGTTTGAGGACACATTCTGTTTGTTGAAGGGAGAAAATCAAGTCGTGCTGAATAATACCACTGTCAAAAAAAGAAATCAGTGATTCTTAAATGAGCACTTGACACAGTGAGGGGAAGGAGAATTGTGAAATGACCTTGTCTCTTCAAAAAATTCTGCTTTATGAAAAGGAACATTTTAAGATTTCTTGAGATGGGGCCGAGCCCGTGGCGCACTCGGGAGAGTGCAGCGCTGGGAGCGCAGCAGCGCTCCCGCTGCGGGTTCGGATCCTATATAGGGATGACCGGTGCACTCACAGCGCTCACGGGCTGAGCACGGTGTGGCCGGTCTCAAAAAGGAAAAAAAAAAAAAAGATTTCTTGAGATGTATAATCTTTCATTCATACTTTCTCACATTTTAGGGTTTTAAAATGCCAACATGAAACAGACCTAATAAAATTTATAGTAAAAAATAATTCAAATAGTTGATTAATGTCAGTTAAAAACTTCAGATACCTTTTGGGAAGAGTAATGGTGACAAGGAAATTTACAGTCAAGTATAGGAAGGACACAAACAGATCACAGTTTTTGTGTATATTATATAATAATATAGGTACAAAAGAGCTCTTTAGCACTAATATATGAGGCATGATCTAAGGATGGTCCTAGAATATAAAGATATATGTAGATAAATAATCAAGGTTTTTCTAAGAGAAGTGCCATATTTTCTTTGGTGGTAGGAAAATGATATGGTCAAACCACCTACAGGATAGGGTTGAAGTGGGATGATGAACAACAGCTCCAGCTTTATGTTTGGCTTAAATGTAAATTTTATTACTCCTTTATTAACATTATTAAGTGTTCACTACATGAAATGAACTGAGGATACAGAGATTAAAATACCTAACCCTTGCCTTCAAGAAGTTTATGACCCATTGTGAAAGTAGATATGTAAACAATTAAAATATACTGTGATAATTGCTAAAATGGAGAAGACTCGCTTCACAGAGAGGCTAACAAGCTATAACTTGGGCTCAAGTAGCATTTGTTAGGCAGACTGTGGTGAGGGGAAGAAAAGGACATTCCTTCTCTCAAGTGGGGGGTTCTTTTTTTTTTTTAAACATGACCGGTAAGGGGATCTTAACCCTTGACTTGGTGTTGTCAGCACCATGCTCTCCCAAGTGAGCTAACCGGCCATCCCTATATAGGGATCCGAACCCGTGGCCTTGGTGTTATCAGCACCACACTCTCCCAAGTGAGCCACGGGCCGGCCCTGGGGGGTTCTTAAAGTCACAAAAGAACTCTTTGGCACTAATATTAAAACATTAAAGGACTGTATCAGAAGTGGCATGAATAAAAACAAATGACCAAAGTCTTCCTAAGACGGGAGACCATAGACTTTAGAGGGACAGCAAAAATCTATGAGAGCATGTGAATATGATGACAAGAAATGATGATGTGCACTTAGGCAGGGGTTTATCTTGGGAGTGACAAAGGGATCTTTAAAGAAATTCTAAGGAAAATGAGATGATAAGATATCCACACTAGAAAGCTCAGCCTGGTGGTAATGTGGAAGATGAACTAAAATATGGTGGTAATGTGGACAACAGACTACAGGGAGCAGGAGCCTACTGAAATAGATCAAATGAAAGATTAATTTAAGATGTCCACAATATTCACACACCAATGAACTAAAAGAGTTCATGAATATACAAGAACCATTTGTTGTCACATCATACAGCCTTTACTTACTGTAATCTCACACAGAATTTCATTTAATCATTATAACCTTTTCATGTATTATCTTACTTACATAGATGAAATTCAGAGAAATGAAGAGACTTTCCCAGGGTTATGGAGGAAATAACACAAACCTAACTATTCCGTACAAAAATTGCATAACTGCATTGAGATATGGTATATACTGATAGCTGTATGACAAAAGCAAACTAACACATAGATCTGTTACCTTTTCAAGGTCTTTTTAAAAATAAGAGTGCAAGTATGGGGATAGACAGCTACTGATAGTATTTAGTGGAACACTGTGAAATCACAGGACTGGAAACCTAGGTCAGAATACTGAAAATCATAATTTGGTAGAAATGTGAAAGTACAAAATTCAGCTGTTTATAATCTTTTCCTATAAAAGAGCAAAGTATCCAAAAAGAGGTACTACTTGCTCCCCCAAAATGTTTATTTCTCAAGCTTACCTCACAACATAATTTACACATACAATGCACTGTGGTTGAGAATTCTTGGTATTATATATGACAGTTGCTTGAGTTTCAACCCAGACATATCCACCTCTTTTGGCAAGCATCCTGTACTGTCCTGTAGTGACTTGTCCTTTAGTAAACACTAGGAGTGAAAAGGAAAAAGGAATCATGCGGAGAAAATAACTGAATTTCCTATCAAATGAATAGATGTGGAATGTTTAACTGTTTTAGAAAACAGGAGAAATGTTTATTTTAATAGAATCAGTTGTAACTGTTTAAATCAAGAGCAAGAAAAAGCCTCAGCATAGCTGAAAATATACTCATTTCCTTCTTCTAAACCCCAAATATGAAACTCCTTTCCTGCCAATCTTCACTTTAAATAAAACAAAAACCAGGAATAAGGAACATCAGTGACTACAATTCCGTTAAAGACTTACGTTGAAAGTGTCAGACGAGGGAATGATCAATGACCTTGATTCCACAAGGAACATTCATGAAAACGGTACTGTTGTTACTTCCTTAAATTCCTGCTATAGTATCCAGAGACCCAAAGATACTTCAAAAGGTGTACTTAGCATACTTGAATATAAATTGATACCATACTGTAGTCCTTCGGCAATTTAGGCAATCTAAATTAATTAGTGATTTGGAGAAAGTACTGAATAAATCCTAGTGATGAGATTATTGTAAGTACTGGGGCCCTGCCTGCACACTTGGTCCTACTCTTCAGTTCAAGGCTAATCACACCAACTCAGTGATATTAAGGCATTCCCAGTCACATTGGGAAGTCATATTTAGGTATGGGCAAGTGAGAAATTCCAACATTTAACTTACCTTGGAATCTTAAATAACTCATTTGAGTAAAATTCAGAATCATATCTTATATCAAGGGTACTTGTTACTGCATTTGCATGATTTTGATCACCATCACCTTCATTGACTCATCACACAAATATTTTCTGGGTGCTTTCTATGTACCAACCACTATTGTGAGTATTAATGTATGGATTCTGAAAATGATGCTATAATATTTGATTTCTTAAAATCTTTGTATTTAAAATGCCAGGCATGTTTTATATATTATTAAATGATTCTACTTTTACTGACATGCGTTGTAACAAATACAGTGTTAAGATCCCTTAATGGTCAAGATACATTATGAAATCGTCTGTTAACATATTTAGTCTAGGAGGTTTTGTTAATTTTAACAAAAATCTGTGAGTTATTCAATTGTACTTACTATCATGATGAGTTTTGGTCAGATGATCAGAGTCCAAAGCATGATAATATTCATAAATTGAGCGGCCCAGAAGTTCTTCTGGCTCATATCCCATCAATTCAGTAATTCTGTTATTAAAAAAAATGTAAGTTAAAAAAAAAGAGGAGAGAGACTAATGGATAAAGAAAATTTTTTTTGCTTCTCAAGGGTAACTCATGCATTAATTTAATGTACAAATGAGTTTTCAAAAATAAAGAGCATCCCTCCTGGCTTAAAATAAATTTATATCTCACCTTCAGTAACTCTACAGTTATTAACTACAGCACCATGCATTTAAGTCCTCTGGGTTCATCTTTTATCCCCTTCACCCAAACTTGTTACCTATTTTTGTCACATTTCATTGTATGTATTTTTGGTAACAAGGCAGAATATTAATAAATCAATATGGAATACTGCTAAATTAAATGATAAAAGTTATAAAGACAGTCACTGAGATTTATTTTCAAATATAAATTAAATCTACAAATTACTTTTTTAAGCACCTAGGCAAGGCCTCACTTTAGGGGATCAGTATTCACTACAAAATTCTAATATCAAATCAAAGAGTATCTACACTAAATGGGAACCAAAGGAATACCGATTATGTTGGTTTTAGAAGATACTCTTATACTTAATTTTTGGAATTACATAAAACTATGGGAATTAATTTCAGATGAAAAATAACATCAAATTGGAAGTGGACTGGCAAATAATCCAGTTACTCCATCTGATTCCCTGGCAATTCCTTTAGGACAGAGACTAGATCTTATTTTCTGTAACTGCAGTGTAAAATGGAACCCACTTCATGGGAAAAAGAAAGTTGTTGTCTTAGCACCATGCCAGATAGATAGATTCTCTTCTAAGGTCTTTCTGAACAGAAAACATTAGTTAAGTTTTTAGATTTCTTAGCCTTTAAATTACAAAGGACTTTCTTACTGAGGTGCAAGCAAAACTTACATAATGTGCTACATGTCCAAAAATCCCCCAGTAATTTCAGAAAGGACACGGGCAATATATCCTTCTAAAAAATGTATAGAAGTAATACTGTTTGTGTTGTCACACTTTAAGGGAAGATATGACATAATTTATTCTAAACTAACTAACTAAATAGAAAGCTGATTTGTCAAAATCCAAACCCAACCCAACCCAATCCCCTCAATTCTTTACAATGGGATATCCCTAAACACACCAACACTAGGTGGCAGCATTACAAAGGAAATTACTGTTTTTAAACAATCATCTTTACACTATGCTTTAAGAATAACTTTGTCTTATATATATTACACATTTACATTTTATATACAGGCTTATATATTTTATACATTTAAATAAAATTCCTTGGAAATCAAAACCTTTTTCACTATTCAAGCCTTTATATTTCTATGTGTGCCTGGCATTGTTCTAGAAGTGAAAATACTAAGTGTAGATAGGAAGATAAAACTCAACATGTGGGGCCGGCCCAGTGGCGCACTGCTACAGTGCGCCGCTTGGGAGCGCGGCGGCACTCCCGCCCAGGGTTCGGATCCCACATACAGACCGGTTCCCGCTCACTGGCTGAGCGAGGTGCGGGCGCAGCACCGAGGTTTGCGATCCCGTTGCCGGTCCTGGTCCGGTACGGGCGCGACACTGAGGGTTGCGATCCGTTGCCGGACATGAAAAAAGACAAAAAGGAAAAAAAAAAAAAAACCTCAACATGTGGCTAGTTTTCTGGTAGACTTATCATACTTCCTATAAAATAATGCAGTAAATGCAGTGATGAGAATCTATTTCAGGAACCCCCCCATCCATGAAAAGGAATGGTAGTGTGAAGGACAGCTTCTTATAGGAGACTTATGAGTTGAGTATAAGAGTCAAAGAGAAGGCAAAATTGTTTCAGGAGGAAGGTACAGCACAAGCAAAGATAGAGAAAATGCTTAACATGGTGCAGGTAAAGAGAGATTCTGATGTGGCTAGTAGAGGTGAGTGGAGAGAGATGATGCTGGAGAAGAAGGCCAGGAGGATCAGATTAATGAGGGTCTTGTTTATTATCTTAGGAAGCTTTGATTTAACCATATGTTAATCAGTGCTTCTCAATCTGAGGTATGTCTATCACTAAGGAATGCCAAGCAGTCAAAATATAAACAATATACGTTTTCCTAGAAGGTCAATTTTATGCATATTGGAGGAATAAAGGTAAAGTTAATTTAACTTTAGAGAATTACATAGCTTATATTCTGTACCAAAAGGGGGAGAGGGGCCCAGAAAATGTGTTTTTAATAGACTAGGAAACTTGTGATCTAAAGCAACTATACCATTCATTTCTTAACGGCAGGAACTATTAATCTTCATTTCTACTTTAGTGCCATCAACTTAGTATGATACTCAAATGATTATTATGTGGATACTACTCAGTACAGTAAATAAGAGCCATTTGTGGGATATTTTGGATGTTAGAAGCTTAATGTTAGATTTTCTTAAAATTGGGCAAATTTTTTTCCATATCTTGGTTCTCAGGGGTTACAGATATGAGAAGTTCCTGGAAAGAGCTCTAACAAGAAAACAACAGTCTACTGGTCAAACTCAAAGCCTTTCTTGGTTGATCTCTAAGCTGGCTGTCTTTACTCTCAACTCCTCTGTCCTGATCATTTTGCTAGTTTTTTGATATAACCAGAAAGGAATGCCACTCATTTTCTCACTCTAGCTCTATCATTTTCCTTTCTCCCTAGCCTATCCCTATACATTGTTATTCCAAGTTTTCGAAAAACAAAAAAATAATTCCTCAAAATAGGATGGGCATCTTTGTTCTATCATATATTCACATGAATATTGGCAGTAAACACCATAAGATAGTTCTTGGCTTCTTTATCTTCATTTTATTAAAAAGTTGACTGCAGTGGTGAAGCACTCACATTATATGCACTAGGCACTCAACAAACTCCTTTAATCCTCACAACAGCCTTTTGAGGTATGACCCTTATTTTACAGATAAGGAATCTGAATTTTACAGCAGTTTAGTACCAAGGCCAATGCCACACTGTTAAACTACCAGAGCTGCAAGCCAGGACTGAATTCAAGGTTATGTGATTCCAAAGCCAGTGCCCTGTCACATTTCCTTGCCCAAATGGAGTGGGGGATTATTGTCTATATTATGGCTAAGGGCTTAAAATTGATTTTTCCATATAATATTCAAGTTAACTCTCTACAATAGGTGTTATTAAAGATGAAGAAACTCATGCTCAAAGAAAAGAGCTAATGTGTCCAAGACTACTTGGATATAGGCAGCAGAGCCAGGATTTAGTAGTCTGGCTGGCTACGTAATCCACGCCTTTAACCACTATGTTATACAGCCTCATAGTAAAAGTGGAAAAGCAATAGTAGAATAAATGCTATTACAGAGGTATGTACAAGAAACAGTGTAGTTTCTTCTTGAAGAAACAAGGAAAGCTCCACAATGAAGTAGGTGCTCTTAGAAGGTACGTGTTTTAGGAGGTGAAGAAAACTTCATTGCAGAGTAGAAAAGTAAGTGTAAATGCACTAAGACATTGAAACAGCATGTGGGCATGTCTGGCTATAAGTTGTTAGGGGCCACATAAGAGTGGGTGGTTCCCCTTCCTCCTGCATAATTTGGAGAAGTGGGCAGGGGCCAGATCATAAATATCTTTGTTTGCCATGCTAAGAAGTTTAAATTTTATTTTGTAGGTCTGTTTTTCTCTTCAGCCTTTAAAATGCACAACTTCTTTTGATAAATAAAAATCTCCTTCCCTCCTCTAATATTTTTATAAACAAAACTTTTTTTATGTGAAGACAAAGGGAAGAAACTGAGGCATTTTCATCAAGAAAATGACATGATCTGATTTTCCCATTAGGAAGTCATCTTTGTGGCAACCTGGATGAAAGATTAAAAAGGCACAAATCTGTTGGTAGAAAGGCAACTTAAGAGACTATGGCAACAGTTCAAGACAAAGGTAAAATGAGCTGAAGAATTCAATGGCAGGAGTGCAAGGGTGGAAAAGAGAGAATGGATCGAGAGACATGTAGATAAATCTTACAGAAAATCTATAAGATTTGGAGACCAATTGAGTGTAAACGATGAAGGTAAAAGAAAAGAATGACCTCCAAAGTATTGCTGGAGTCATGTGTCTACAGTAGTGTATTAACCACAATAAGTATCATAGGAGGAAAAGCAGTTTTTGATGTTGTCATTGTGTGGGGGCAGAAGTGGTGCAGTTCAGTGACAGAAATACTTAGTTTACAGAAGAATATCTATCTGGATAGAAATATCAGGCTGGCAATTAAATAGAAGCAGCTACAGAAATAAATTTGGGAAATGGTGATAGAAACCATGGCGATGTTGTCATTGTGTGGGGGCAGAAGTGGTGCAGTTCAGTGACAGAAATACTTAGTTTACAGAAGAATATCTATCTGGATAGAAATATCAAGCTGGCAATTAAATAGAAGCAGCTACAGAAATAAATTTGGGAAATGGTGATAGAAACCATGGGCAAGACTGAAGCTGCTAAGGGAAAATACGTAGGATGAGATGACCAGACTTTGCTTTCTAGTCCATAATCAAAAATAATATATCCTTCCTCAGAACATGCATTGTATGTCTTTGAAATGTATTTATATTTTCTCTCTTTAAATAAGTTGAGCACCTAAAAAAAAGACATCATCTTAACAATTTTTATGTAACATCTGATAGAGTAAGTATTCATGGCACACAAGTGTTCAATAAAAGTGGCTGAATTAATTTACAAAGTTAATCTAATATTACTGAGTTCCAGGATCTATCATTCTATTCAACTTAGAGAAAGCATACAATTTGCCAGAGTCTTTACTATCTTTACAATAGTGAATATTCAAAAATGCTGTAGTCTAATTAAAAATTTCAAATTACATTTTATATCTACTTTACCTTTCATCACAATAAGAAAATTTCATATCCAGGCTGTGTCGACTGAGAAAAGTCTTGCTATCTAGAGGAATTTCAATATTTGATGGATGAGGAATGGGTTCACAAATCAGCACCAAGCATGTCATGGGTGGTTTCTTATACCCACACTGAGATTGGTTACTATTGGTATCATATACATGAATATGGCCTGTGCAGTGAAGTACCTGTGTACAAATAAGAAAACAAAGCAGTTATTTTTTAAAATTTACAGTTATAGGAAAAAAAAATGCAGAGATATGTAGTTGAATATGACAAGGCAAGTAAGCATTGGTAAAATTTACAGTCAGTGGATTAACTATATTTTTGAAAATCAACATGTTTTCCCTATCGACACCACCAAGACCTTGCCAGGCACCACAGATTACTCTTTAAAAAATTCCCCTCATTTAAGTCTGGGCTGCTTTTTTATCAGCTGATCATGATAGCTGTTTAATGGTATTTCTTGCTCAATGACTGTGTTTCTACACATAGCAAAGAAATTATACAAAAATGAACAGAAATTTAAGCTCTATCAGGATTCAAACACTGGAAGGCTGGCAAAACCAACTGATTAAATCAACTTGGTACACCAGTGCCACGATTCACATAATTTATGTTTATGCCTCAAATTGGTAAATTTCTACCACACTGTTTTGAATTTTGGGGATCACACACAAATTATAGTTGTTCCACGGTATCCATGGGGGACAGGTTCCAGGACCCCTGTGGATACCAAAATCCATAGATGCTCAAGTCCCTCATAAAAAATTGTGTAGTATTTGCATATAACCTACACAGTATCCTCCTGTATACTTTAAATCATCTCTAGATTACTTAAAATACCTAATACAATGTAAATGCAATGTAAATAGTTGTTACGCTATCTTGTTTAGGGGTTAATAACAGGAAAATTGCCTAAACATGTTCAGTACATATGCAATAATCAATTTTTTTTGCCAATATATTTTTGACCCTTGGTTGACTGAATCCACAGATATGGAACTCATGGATGTGGAACTCATGGATATGATGGGCTGACTGTAGTTGAGAGTGTAAGTGTTAAATTTGCAAACACCAAGAAACAACTGTAAATTTTCCCTCACAATCCTAAAACTATTTTAATACTAGCAATGTCTAGATGTATCAATTTATCTATATACATCAAGATCATCATCACTTAGAAATCATTTTTACTTACCTTCCATGTTGCAGACTTTATGTTCATAGTTCTCCCCCGGCTAGTTAGAGTACACTTCATTCTGAGAAAAAAGCTTCGCTGTGTGTTTTGCTCTTTACCCTTTTTCACAGGGCCTAATGAAAGCATGAAATAGAGTTAAAACATAACTAAATATACAAATTTGTTACAATAAAAATAGCAAGTGCCCAGCACCTAGATGCTGTTCAATTCAAAAATCTCAGCATGAACATAGCACTTCACACCCTTTTACCCACTCCCCTCAGTAGCAGTGGTGTACAAGACTGCAGTGACTCCCTGAGCGGGCAGGAAGAGAATCGATATTTGGGATAACAGTTAATCATTCAAACCCGTAAACCTGGTCAAACTATGAACATACTGGGAAATATAAAAGTGTGTTTGCCTTCTAACTGTGCTATCAATGTACAAGCATGCCTAAAAAAAAATTTCAACAAATTCTTCCTATCCTTTACTAAGTGTTTTAGCCTAATTTATAATGAGCACTCAATGTATTTATAGAACTTTTAAAATAGCTACTTTCTTTTTAATAGCAAATGGCATTTTAATATCTGATTTTTTCTTAGATCATCCTATAAAACAGGAAATTATTTCTACTTTGTTACTGTGGGAAAAAAATCAGATTGAATGTCTTATCAAAAGCTAGAGTATATAAGCAAAGTCAGAATTAAATAAATTCAAAACTATTTACTCCCATCCCAAACCCCATATAACTAAAAAATGAGATTACACTCGGGTGATTAAGTAAATCGCATCTTAATTTCTTATCTTCATTGGTCAGTCTGGTTCAAAACAAATACAAAAATATTCATTATTTAGGACCTGGACTAGATATCGCAGGCAATACAAAGGAATAAGACACTCTGCGCCTTTCCTGAAGTTAAAAATATAGTAGATATATAAGGTCAACAACAACAATACAATGTAGAGTAAGTACACAAGTCTTCTAAGAATGCCTTCAAGAAGGACAGAGAAAGGTCAGAAGACAACTTCTAGTCAAGTGGAATCAAGAAAGCTGCTTTAGAAAAAAAGACATTAGAATTTCAGTAAGTAGAAATGGGTTAGAAGGGTGTTCCAGGCAGAAGAGAGTAAAAAGCACCAAGGTAGGAAAAATAGCACATGTTTGGGGAATAGTAAAGTACAGTTTGTCAGCATTATAAAGTACATGTAAAGAGTAATAAGACAAAGTTAGGACGTTAGGACCATAACTACAGAGAGCCTTGGATGCCAGAGAGTAAAAAGCACCAAGGTAGGAAAAATAGCACATGTTTGGGGAATAGTAAAGTACAGTTTGTCAGCATTATAAAGTACACGTAAAGAGTAATAAGACAAAGTTAGGACGTTAGGACCATAACTACAGAGAGCCTTGGATGCCCAAAAGAGAATATCAGTCTAAATATACAACATGGGGCTTTTAACTTAAGGGAACATTTTAGCAGCAATATATATGATGTCTTAAAATTGAATACAGTGATGGTAATTGGTAATGAGGGGCTAAGCCAGTAGTAGCAGTAGGAGTGAAAAGAAGGGTAGCAAACGACAAATGAAGAAAGATAGAATCTATAAAAATTTAAAAACTGGTAGAAATAAAGGAGGAGAAAAAGAAAAGATATGGAAATTTTAAGGCTAGTATATTGAAAACATTGTCAAATGGAAAAGAAACAAGAATAAGTTTAAATTTAGGTATGGTTAGCTAGAAATGCTGGACTGTTCAAAAAGAATGTGAGTTCTAGTTGATACTCATATTTAACAATGGAACTAGAAAAAGTTGGAGCAGTCCCAGTGCTGATACAAGTTACTTGGGTTTACTTAAATAAGGATTGAATTAGCCCTCCTAGAAGCATTCAAGAAAAGGTTTTAAAAAGATGCCACAAGAACCATACTGGTCTTGGGGACGGTACAGTAGGGTGTGTGTGTTGGGGACAGATGCGATCCACATGTAATTCCTTGGGATGTTTCTAGTCCTTCATAATCTAAGCTTGAATTAAACTGACCTTTGGAAACCCAAGGCCTTTGAATGGGGGCATGCAGATAATTTTAAAAACCAAGGTGACTGAAAAGTACTAGCATTTTCCTAACGGAAAAAAACATTTTAAAAGAACTAAACTTTCAACCCTCTAAAAATAATTCATATTTTGTAATAATTTATGGATTCTAAAGCATCTTTTTAGAATTTAAATGAAAGAATAACAGGACTATTTCTGTAAGCACACCACTAGCTCTTAGTGTATCATTAAAATGTGAGGCTTTGCAACAGCCCCTCATTTCTAAAAGTGAAAATCTACATCTTAGTTTCACAAGAAAACATCAAAAATTCATTAGCTACATTAGGAATGATTTCAAAAAATGTTTCTGTGCTTTAAAAAAGAACATTTGGTTCAAAAGATATATTTAAACTATATTAAGTAGACTATATCTGATTTAGAATAATACATTAACATCATTACCAAATCAAAACAAGCCTTCCTAATATCCATCTTTTTATAGTCTAGCTCCAGGAAAGCACTGAGCAATCAATACAAACCTCATGTCTAAACACTAGAGCTCATATCATATTAAGTTCATTAATTTAAGACAACCCACTTAGGTCCTTGCTCAAAGCATATTTACTCCTCCTCTATACAGAATTCTAATGCATTTCCCCCCTCAAATTCACAGTAAAAACACAATATGAAACTAAAAAACAGGAGAAGGCTCCTAATGATAGGGTAAAAAAAGGTACTTAGAGTTCAAGAACATGAAAAAAAGCTCTAAAATACTAACGTGTGTGGACTCTGGAACCAGTCTACCTGAGTTTAATTCAAGACCTGCCATTTACTAACCAAGTAATGTTGAGTAAGTTACTCAGTAACTCTGTGCCTCAGTTTCCTCAGTAAAATAGAAATTGTAATGGTAACTTAACAGGGTTGTTGTGAAAAATAAAAATAAAGGAGTTAAAGCATATAAAATGCAGAGAACAGTGTCCTGGCACAGAGTAGTCCCTCTCTAGAGGTTAGCTATTATTATTACAAATGAGATTAAAAAAGAAAAGCCTAAAATTATTCAATAAGTACTATAAAACTTGAGGTTGTTTAATATGGAAGCAAACAAACTTATACACGTAAATTAGAGAACAGCAAAGAACAACTGCAGAGCACATTAACAAATTTTCATTGTGGTAACTTTGAGCTATGATAGAAAAGTTCAATTATGATCAGTATACTCTGTTTAAGAAGGCACAGTGTGTAAAGATTTTCTTTAATCATTAAGTTTTTGTAGTTCAAGAGGTACTTTCCAAAAATCTTGGAATATTTTATTATTTTTAACAGTTCATTACTAGGATAGGTCTTACTGTCTTTTTCTGTTAATGTGAAGGCATCCATAATATAATGGTTGTTAATTTAACTACATAGTCCCAAATTATTGAAAACACCCTAAGAAGTCAAATAAGCAGTTGTTAATTGTGCTCTTAAAATTCTGGTATCTTTTTTTATTCCTTTTGCCTTTAGAAAGCTTGGACCCAAACTGGAACCTCAACTTTAAATATTGTCTAAAATCCTATTATCTGCCATTTATCCATGGCATAAAGTTGTATTTTAATTTATAACTCCCTCAGTCCTGATTTTTATTTTTTTCCATTTTATTTTATCTATTCATATACATACACACACACACACACACAATTATTTATGGAATTAGGTGGGACTTAAAATTTTTTTTAGGCATTTTAAAGAAATTCCTAAAAATAGAATAATGGTTTTAACAAAGAATAAACATTTTATTAAATGTGAAATAACGTTTTGCCTTAGGGTAACACAATAGCAAAATTTTAAAAATAGTAATAGTATGTGATTAAGTAAAACCACCTGTAACATTTAATCAAACAATAAAACGATTATATTATATAATGCTGAATATACTCATCCTGATTTGAGCATCATATATTGCATACAGATATTGATATTCAACTTCGTACCCCCACATATATGTACAATAAACTGTTTCAATAAAAAATTAAAAATTAAATAAATCAAACAGTAGACTTTTCTTCTCACCATTTCTGTGTGTAAGCATTTCTCTCATTTCCTCATGGTCACATGGATGAGTAAAATCAAACACACTGTGTCCAGTTAGTTCAAACTGTAAACACATTTTAAAAAATTAGATGTACATCATATAATCATAAAAACATACAGAAGGGCTCTTAATATTTGGGTATTTTACCTGAGTCAGTCCCATGTATTTGTTCACATTATCAGAAATGTAAATCATGTCACCATCATCTGTGAGAACCATAACAAAACCATCTAGGGCTTTCAAATAAAAGCAATTCATCTGTGCCTTCATTTCATCTTCAATATCCAAATCACCTTAAAAGGGCATAAAAAAAAAATAATTAGGTTAAAAGTTATACTAAAATGATGTAATATTTAGATGTCTTTTATAAAGTTTTCCTACAGATACTTAATATATACAGCATCTATTTTTTCTGTAAATTTTCCCCATCACTCTTATTTTAACACAGAACAGTCAAGGCTAAAGGCTGGAAAGACTAAAATTAGACTTGACAGCTGCTTTTCATCATTATTTAAAGTAATACAGCAAGGTTAACCACTGAGAAAAGAAAGAAGGGTCATGTTTTAAAAGGAAGAAAGGAAGAGAGGTGGAGCAGGAGAAAAAGATGGGGTGGGGGCAGGGAGCCAATATCTTAAAAATTCCCGAATGAAGCTTTAAAAGCAGTAATTGAAAGGATGTTATATAAAGAATTGAGAATATGTTTAAGAGAACAAAGCAAAACAACTCAATGCAAAGAGAAGGATTATTCAAAGTGTAACTAAACAGATTAGAAAAAGAAATGAAGTTTGGTAAAAACAGTAAGGATTATTGAAAATTTTTTAAAGTGTATATATATATCACAATACAGTAAGGTATAAAAAACATTGTGACCACCTTCTAAAAATAATTTCTAATTACTTCTAATTTCTAATTTTCAGGTCTATTACACCCTTGTAAAACAACTCACCAGCATCCAGAAGTTTCCTCACACGCAAATAGCTGATGGTAAGCCTCATAACAGAAGCCTTATCAAGATGCGAGCTCACATTATGGGGAAGTGGCAACTGATGAGCAAGCTCATAAAAAACTTCAGACTCTTTACTTCGCCGAGATCTGGCTGCATCTCTGGACTTCTCTTTTCGGCGTTCAGAGCTTATCCTACTTAACCAAAAACAAAAAACAAAAAAAGGAGAAGACAGAAAATGTATGCAAGTTAGTTTGCCTTAGCTTGAATAAAACTAATTTTACATTTTTCTGTTTACTACAAGATTACAAAATGCCGTGTAATTAAATTACATGGAAATTTGTCTACTAGATGAACATATTTTTATAAAGACAACTATACAAATTTTTGATTACTGCAAACATAAGTAACTCTCACAGGAAGCCCAAGATCAAGCTTTAAATCCGGCATGTCAAATTGAAGAGGATGTTTTTATTTTAGCCAAAAACTTAAAGCAGCCTGTATATCTAGGGCTGCACCTCATAGCCATTCAAAAGTAGTCTCAACATAGAGAAACCATGATTAAGTGTAGAGAAACTATCTAAAATTGTACATAACTTGAAAACAGGAGTTGTTAAGCAGGTAGGACAGCAATAGCTACAAACTGATTTTTGACCCAAGTTTCTTTTGACTCTAATACTTTCCCACCCTCTACCCTACCACATGAGCAATGACGACTATAAGCTATAAGAATTTATATTAGCAGCTATAATAAGCTACTGATTTCAGGTTGCCTACTCCCTTAGAAGCACCTTATCTATTACTTGCATATCAGGTACCAAATAAATGCAGGGATACAGAAGAAAAAAAAAAAAGTGGCACAATACCAAGAATTTAAAGGGACAGGTTAGCAAAGATAAAGGTATCAATAAACCTTTAGGGAACTCTTCCAAGAATAAAGATAGTCAGTCAAAAATTTTCCTAAGTCATACCAAGCAAAGCTGTCTTTCTTTGCTTGACCGCCTAGCAACATTCCTCCAGACCCAGTTGGAGATAAGGCTAAATCTGGTTCTATCCTTAGCTTCTTCTTTAATAGTTATTGTTCATTAAAGCCCACATGCCCAACACTACCCTGGTACCAGGCGCCTAGTTCTCTCATAACTACCTATGAACAGGTTAAATATTATCCCTATTTTACAAATGAGTAAAAACAGCCATTAATGTAGTAGACAGGATTTTAACCCAGGTGTTTTTTAATCCAAAGTCTTAGCCCTTCCACAATGTTTTATCTTATTAATGGAGAATGCCATTTCTACCTCAAATACTCAGCTGATCTCCTATGCCCCTCAACTCAATTATTTACTAAATACTGAATACAGGCTTACGATTTATTGAGCATTTAGTAGTATACTAAGGACTTTGCTAGCATTATTTCATTTAATCCTTACATCCTGTGAATGAAGATAACTGTCTCCACCTCAAATCTCTCCTCCCTCCAAATTTTCTGCAAAGCTGAAAAGTGCAATCATAGAAGCAATGTTGTCAAGCAATACGCAGGGTTCTCAGTACATGCTGTTATGTTGTATATTAACAAAAGAATATCTAACAGTTGTATTGTGACAATAATGATAGTATAATTTTATCACTTGTAACTACATGTCTATGTGAATCAGGATTTTTTTCAGTGCTGTGCAATTAAAAAATAAATTAGATGCTGAGGCTACATGAAAATGTGTCAACAGTCTGCAGTTTTATTTATCTGCATTAAAACTGCCTCATTGTTCTCACTGATCGACTGTAAATGTTTTCAATTTGAACTTTGGAATGTATTATCATAAAATATTTTTAAGAATCTATAAACTGGAGTTCTACACAATATTCATGGAGGCAGGGGTATCCAGGGACCCTATCTGCCCTAATAGATACTGTTTCCCTCACTTTTTTCCTCTCAAATTGGTAGGTGAGAGGCAGTGATGACTGTGGGAAACAGATTCTTATCTGGTTCAAGTAAAACCATCAAAAAAGACTGATGGTCACTGACCTCATGATAAACCTGAATATTAGTCCAAACACCACAATTAGTCTGGCTGTTCAGAATTTTATAAACAACTTTAATCAGACTTACTATTCCCTTTTTTCTGGACTATTCAACTGATGTAAGCTACTGACATTTGATTACCTAAATGAAACACTTGGTGAAAACTTGAAATCCTTATAATAGCTGTTATATGCTTTTAAAGGGTATCTAATCAAACTAATTATGGTGATGAAATGTCTCCATACCTTTGAAATACTTGTCCAGAACTTTGAAGATAGCAATGCCTGTCCAAGGTGTGGCAATAAGCTTCTAAGACAAATCCATTAGAAATGTGAGGTTGGATGAAACATGTAAAAGGACAATATATTTAAGTTAGTGCAGACTCAGAAGAATTTTAGAATCAGCCTGAATTTTGGAAGAAAACTGAGCTTCAAGAAAATGAGTAATATGATAAGAGAACCAACAAACCTACAGTAGATGAAGATGGTGGTGAAAATCATTATGTCGTTCATTACATAATCAGTCTAGACACAAAGCAATCAGGTGACCTACACTAAAGGTTTAATGAAGATATCTGTATGTTCTTCACATGTGACTGTGGGAGCTCTTATAACATTTCTAGGCTTGAAGCTAAAGCTTCCAAAATTCTTATAAGTTTCAGCATCTAAACTGCCCAGCTTCTTGTCTACTCACAAGAAGACTCTTTCTATCAGCCATATACCACAGAATTACAATACTGACCAAGAATTATTTCTGTTACACCACAGGGTCTAGGTCCCACAGAGATGAATCCTGTACTATTTACTTACTATACAGATTGAACAATGAAAGGTGTATAGACCAGATGGAAATAGATTTTCAGTATACAAATAAGATCAATGTATTTCTCTAAATTATCAATTGTATCTATGTTGCTTTTAAGTACAGATCAAATGAGGTTCTGCTACTGATATGTCTGCATAAGGTGTGACTTCAGTTGAATACAAATTCCTGTCTTTTGAATAGCTTGCTTAACATTTCCATGACTGTTCTAGAACTAATATTTGCATAAACTGGAAAAATAGCTCAATCTTTGTTGTATTGTAGTTTTCACATACTTATTATTTAACATACAGTACTAGACATAAAACTAACAATTACATCTTGAAAATATTTTGTATAGAAAAATGTTTAGAAAAATTATTTTGAACAGCTGTTGTCTAATTTACTTTCTTGTATACAAAGCTCATGACTAATAGTTGGGACATAAAACTAACAATTACATCTTGAAAATATTTTGTATAGAAAAATGTTTAGAAAAGTTATTTTGAACAGCTGTTGTCTAATTTACTTTCTTGTATACAAAGCTCATGACTAATAGTTGTTTTACAAAGAATACCTATTATTCTTTAGATTAAGAACACAAAATAATTGCAGACATTAAGTCAGCTGTGTTGTCTACTAAATTCCACATAAAAAAGCCTGTTAGCATTCCTGATTGAAAAGACGTGACACTTTAAGATCTGAAGTTAAATCATAACCATTCAAAATGTTAGCAGATGATCAGACTTATTTCTAATAAAGTTCATGTATAAATTTTTTAAAAAACCTTCAACTCTATTATTTGTTGAAAAAGCTCTTTCTGGTCTTGAAGGTACAAGTTGTTTTTTGGGTGTTTTGTTTTGTTTTTACAATTGTGTCAGTACTATAAGATAGATGTTCTCAAGGGAAATTTTATGATATAAAAGATGTGCTATTTAAAATTTTTAAATACATAACAGCTTGCCAAAAAGGTCTGTACCCATTTTTATCTCTGGCAATCCACGAATGTATATCCATTTCCTCATGCACTCTGCAGTATTATGTTATGGATATTTTTTAATCTTATTAATTTTTGCCAAGCTAATAGGTGAGAACTTTATTTCATTGTTTTAACTGCCCTGAATTTCTTAAAGTTTCAGGCCCAAGTAAAATGCAAGGAAATCTTCATGTTCACTCTTTAGTTGACATTTCTGCCTGAAGCTTTAAATCCAAACACTTACACATGGTGCTTACTATATACATGGTGGTATTCTAAACATTTTCACCATTACTTATTTAATCATTATTATGATCACACTGTTACAGATAAGGATTATGGTTAAATAGCTTACCCAAGGTTACACTGTCAGTAAATGGTAGAACCTGTATTCCAACTCAAGTAGTCTGGCTCTAGAGTCCATGCTATTAACACTAGACCATGCTGCCTCTCAGAAACTCATTCTAATTACCAAGACAAGTATTCATAAGTCTAGGCCATTATTATAAAGTTAAAAATTTGTTGACTTCACATGTCCAGAGATATAGAGGAGAAGTTGTAGGGGTTGGCTTTGGAATTTAGGACTTGACGCTAAGCTATTCACAAGGACTCATGATCAGGCTCGCTTTTGGAGTCTGCTTGTAAATCTAAACTCCTAATTGAAAGGCACCTACAATGGCAATCGATGCTCTCTGCTCCACTGTCCACCAGCTCTTCAAAGCAAGGCAAACTTTAAATGGATAATGTCCACCACAATGGAGACAGAATCTGAGGACAGTAATTCAATCTACCCCATACACTCCCACTAGACTTTATTTGTACAGAGCAGCTATTTGAACATCCTACTTCATTATTGTTGGTATCTTACTTGCTCAACATCTGACTGGCAGTCACAGCAACTTTTTTTTTTTTTTTTGGCACTCATTTTTACAAAGTTCTTCTAACTTGTGTTAGGCCAAATTAACGAATAAAGGCTGAAGGTTTGGGTTTTTTTTTTTTTTTAACTATTAAAAACACTTTAGATCTATAACCTAAAGCTAATGCACATGATATAATGCATGATGCATTCTCCTTGGGTGAGGTGATTTCTGAGACTGACTGGTTTTTAGGCAGAAAGGAGTCAGTCCTCCAGAATTTGGTATGACATTGGCATAAAAACTGAAAAGTAACCTTGGAGGTTTTTAATTCCACCATTTTCCCCAGGAAAACAAAAGGAAGATTCACCAAGTTCTTGGTTTGTATTTTATAGCACATTTGAAGGGATTAAAAAACTGACATACCACTGAACAAATCAACAAAAATAACACAATTATAAACATCACCTCACATTTCCATACTGTTCTTTTTCCTTGAATGACTTTGAGCATTGTGTTGCTGTTTGGAAAGGACTGTTTGCTAATCTGACTGAGTGCTCTTACATACTTGGGAAGCTAGTTTTTTGCACGTTCCAGTAAACATTCAATTTGGTGCCAGCTTGACAATAAGATATATTAAGGCTTCTTCTTACATAGAGCTCCACATTTCACAATCTGTTCAGTTAATTTACTTTGATGGACTCTGATTCTATTTTTATAAATCTAAATAAACTCTTCATATATTATAAATATAAACCATTTGTCATATTACATGTTAATTTTTTTCCAGAATCTGTTTCCTCTTTTATCTTATAATCATTAAAAATGTTTATATTTAGGGCCGGCCCGGTGGCGCACTGGATAGTGCGCCACTTGGCTGGCTGAGTGAGGCGCGGGAGCAGCGCCGAGGGTTGCAATCCCGTTGCCGGTCCCCGGTCCGGTACGGGGGCAACACTGAGGGTTGCGATCCGTTGCCGGACACGGAAAAAGACAAAAAAGACAAAAAAAAAAAAAAAATGTTTATATTTATAAAGCCAAATTAATCTTTCCTTTGAGATTTTTTCCTAGGGTTTTATTCCTTATTTTTCCATTCTTCCAAAGACCAGATAAATATCTTATCCTGCTTCCATCTAGTTTATTAAACCAGATAAACCAACTGGAGTTTATTTTCATAAAAAGTAAGGTGAAAATCTAAATTATTTTTTCCCTATGTACTATGCAGTTGTCCACACCCTTTAAGAATTAATCCTTTTCCCCATTGCTTTTTTATTTCTGACTTTAACATATTAAATTTTGACCTATTTTGGATATTTCTTAGACAATTTTGTTGAACTATCTTTGTTACTTTTTTTTTTTTTACAGATAAAATAATTTAAATAGGTGGTAAGATGCATGACTAGTTGCTATAGTGTTAAGCAGACCAGCCCTCAAGGAGCTTAGATGGCCTACCACTTAGTCTACTAAAATAGTCCCTTTATATTTCCAAATGCCGGTCTAGCCGTGTCATAATTACTTGTGGACATTCAACATTTCAAATTCCTGGGCACCACCTTTGTAAATTCTGATTAGGTAGACCTAAGGCAGGTCCCCAAAATTTGAGTTTTTAAAATTCTCAACATGCATATGATACCTAGAGGGGTTTGGGAGCCACTGGCTGATCACTGTTACTTTGCTTTAATTTCTTTGTTAAAATAACAACACAAAGATCCTTCCAAAATAAAAAATCTGGTATTATGTCCTGCTTAAAATCTCATCAAATGTATACAGGACAAAGGCTCATTATTTTAAAATGAAGCCCTTCCCTTACCTAGTTCCCTGCCCATCTCTTTATCCTCATCATTTTCCATATTCTTCAGCCACACTACAGTTACTCAAAAAGCACCATATTTCCTTGCTTTCTGGCTTGCTCACTCTTTCTTTGCCTGTGGAGCAATACAAGGGTTGGTAAATTTATGTGAGAAACGTTGAAGATTTAACTCAAGCATCATTTTGTTTCTTTTTTATCTCTCTTCCAAAACTACTTCTCTCCAGAGAACTGACCACTATAGTTATTTGGCTATATTTATCTTCCTCTAAACCCTTAAAGCTTCTTGGGGGCAGGAAAATGCCTCATTCATCTTTTGTGTTCTCAGTAGGTGTGTGCATATGGTTGACTTTCACTTTGGTATTTGGCCCAAATCTGCTATTTCCCTGTTTCTTTGACCCGTTGTAATCTTTTCCTGTAACAGCCACCAGAATAATTCTTTAATAAGGAAAGTCAAGTCACATCACCCCTCTGCTTAAAATGGTTTTTGTTTCATTCAGAGTAAAACCCAAAGTCTTTACAATAGTCCATATGACCCCATCACCTCTTTCATTTTATTTCCTACCACTGCCCACTTTGCTCCCCTCCATCTAGCTACACTGGTCTCCTTGCTGTTTTTCAAACACTTCAGACACACTCCTTCCTTAGGGCCTTCACATGAGTTGTTCCCTGTACCTGAACCACAGCTACCCTAGATACCTTTGTACAAGGCTTACTTCACCTTTTTCAGTGTGTTTCCTAGTCTCACCTTCTTAATTGAGGTGAGATTCCCTGACCACTGCCTCCATCCTGGTTCTCTTGCTCTACTCTATTTTTCCAAAAGCACTTAATCATTTATAAGTATATATCTTACTTGTTTATTATGTTTATTGTCTACCCCAACCCACTCACTCCTATACTAGAAGATAAGTTCCATAAAGGCAGGGACTTTTGTCTGTTTTGTTCAGTGACATATTCCAAGCACCTAAAACAGTTCCTAACACAGAAGAAGTATTCAGTAAGTGCTGGCTGAATGTAAAAATTAGTTGAAATAGATTTACACATGTTTCCATTAATGCGTATTGAAGTTCTGTTTGTAAAAAGAATGTGCTTTTTGTTTTTAGATTACTCCTGACTAGTGATATAAATAAAATCTGTCCTGGTCCAGAATTAGTATTAAAGTTTTCAACAAACATTTGATCCACAAATAATACAAGGGTACTTCAAAAAAGTTCATGGAGAGATTTGTATTATCTTTTAATCCTATTTTTCTACAAACTTTTTGAAGTACCCTACTACATAAGGTATTATGCTGGATGAATTTTTTTAAGACAGGTACATGTGAAGCTTTTACTCTAAGATGGAGGTTGTCAAACTTTAGCTTGTATTACAGTCCCCTGGAAGAATTCTTAAAACACAGATTGCTGGGCCTTACCCCCAGAGTTATTGATTCAGGAAGACTGAATCGGGTCTGAAAATCTGCATTTCTAATAAGTTAGCAGATGGTACTGATGATGACCCTCTAAGCCCCTCTGCTCTAAGAAAATATTTCTTTGTGTATCCTTCGAAAATGCCCAAAGAAGTAAAAATTATTCATCACCACTCAAAAATGGTTTATTATATACTATCTCTTTAAAAATCTGCCCATATGCTTTACAAATACAGGAAACATATCCAACTCCTAAGACATTAATATGACCATATACTTAGAACTTAATAACTATAAAATACATTAGGGTCTTAGACTAGACTAGTCAATGATTGACCTGTACTATACATCACAATCACCAATAGCTTTTCCCCGCAGATGTATATGTCCAGATCCCAAACTTGGAAACTCAAATTATAGGCTTGGCATGTCTGTTTAAAAATAATCTCGCAGATAATTCTGATGAGCACACTGAGCTGTTTAAAGTCTATGTTTCATGGGTTAGAGCATGGTGCTGATACACCAAGATCCAGGGTTCAATCCCTGTACTGGCCAGCCAAAAAAAAAAGTCTATGTTTCATCTATGGGTGCTTGTAAAATTTATAGATTCCTGAATCCCATCCCAAAATTACCAAATCAGAATCTCTGGGAGTACGTCCCCGAGACTTCATATATCAACTAAACACTCAGGTGATTTTTAAGGTCTATGTTTCATCTATGGGTGCTTGTAAAATTTATAGATTCCTGAATCCCATCCCAAAATTACCAAATCAAAATCTCTGGGAGTACGTCCCCGAGACTTCATATATCAACTAAACACTCAGGTGATTTTTAAGCTACAGAATTTTGAGAATCATTAGTTTAACAAGAAGGCTAGTAAATTTTGAAAAATGAGTGAAATTTATTTTTAGTTACAACTAAACACATACTATATACTATAACCTATACCATACTATATGTATATACATACTATACTATAACATACTATGTTTCTCAGAAGACTGAATTGAGTTGGTTGGGCAATGCTATATAGTGTTAGAGACAGTTGCTGGGAATAAGAAGCTAAAGGTAAAATTCGATGACAATCAGTAAGAATGACTGTATGTTTAATAAACCACACAGTAACTTTGCCTCAAAAATATGAGCACGAGCAGGGTTCAAAGATGACCACATGAAGAATATGATAACTGTGGGATTTTTTTTCAATCCTCGTAAAAGTTTTAAAAAATCACCTTTTCATCTTCATAAATGCCACAAACATCAAAGACTTAAGAACCACTGTCCATGGCTAACAGCTATGTGTTAATGGCTTTTCCCAAATCAAATTATTTACTCTATCACTCTTCTCCCTTTCCATTATTTCATTCTCAGCAGTGTAAATGCTTTTCCTTCTGTTTCCCTTATCATATGCTCTCATATAGTGATAGATCTGGGACTGGAATGAACTTAAGATGATCAGTGATACTAAACGGTATGTGTGTGTTGTGTATATTCAGAAGAATGTGTCCTTCAAAGAATTATTTGCTTACGTATAATGGAAAATGTACAAGTTCTAGTAATCAAGTACTTACATAATAGGAAAAAACCCACAGATATTAGAATAAAAGTATACAATAGAAATCATGCCTTGAAGATTTTTCTATTTAGTTGTAAAACTTGACCATGATAAAGATTCTGGAAACAATGGCAAAGGAGAAGCTCTCCTGAAGCAAGAGTCTCTGTTCTCCACCTACACTAATCCATCCTATCCAATGTTACCAAATAAGTTTTCCCAAGTAACCCTCTGATCCTGTTTCCTTGTCTATAAGAAGTAACAATAAGTGGCAGTCCTCAGATTCCACCTGAGAATCTCTACCCCCTCCCTGTTTTAATATGAACCTCTTGTTTTTAATATGGTCTATGTGCTTCCACAAATTAGAGGCTCAATATATAATTTTTAAATTAGAATATGAAAGAAATTTGGGGATATTTTTCCTTAAGAATAGAAGTCAAGAGATAGGATAGCTATCTTCAGATATTTGAAAAGAAGGTCATACGGAAGACAGATTTGGCAATTATTGCAATTCCAGACAATATTAAGGAGAAGTTACAACATGGCAGGGCTTTGTTCAATAGAGTTAAAGCAGTGTTGCAGGTACATTCTATGAGAATTTTAAAACTGTGTTTTCATTTTGGTGGTAATGTAAAAAAAGAAAAGAAAAAGCATATTCTGGATCATCTAAAATCATCTCTACATAATTCTTTATACTTGCTACAAGTCTTCTGTATTTGAGGTGGCATTTATGATCAAATTGATACCAAACAATAAAAGGAACAGGATTACTTTTTTTTTTTTTTCCTTTTTGTCTTTTTTTACTGACCGGTAACGGGATCGCAACCCTCGGTGTTGCGCCCGCACCACGCTCAGCCAGTGAGCGGGAACCAGTCTCCCCATGGGATCCGAACCCTCGGCGGGAGTGCCGCCGTGCTCCCAAGCGGCGCACTCTCCAGTGCACCACCAGGCTGGCCCCAAGATTACCTTTTTTAATGCAGTATGCTCAGATTGAGGTTCACTGGACGCATCTCAAAAGTTCACAAGGAGTATTTAGCTCCAAAAGAGATTTAAACATTAGTCAGGATTGAGAAAAACTAGAATAAATAACATATACAGCTGACAAAAATGAATAGACTGTCTTGTGAGAATGCTTTCTGTGTCTATGAAAATTCTAAAAGCCGACTGGCCAAATCTTTAAACATAAGTACAGATAATGCTCCTGTGATGGTTGATATTAAACTAACAAAACTTAAATCTATAAGTCAATATTTTGCAAGACCCTCAAAATTGAAATTGCACTGTACTAAAAAATAAATGGAACATGCTATGGATGAACCAATTAACACCAAAAATTGAATATTCAACTATAGCCTGAGTGATCAACGGTTCAATGCTATGCTCAAATAAATTAAGATGCACAAATATCTGAGAATAAATGAATGCACAATAATCTGTATAGGCCACAGTGGTTAGGTACTAGAGTCGTGGTCAAGGGTTGAAGAAATTTTTTGAATCACTGAAATAAATCAACTTATTCACATTATCCAAGAAAATATCCCTTCCTCCATTCATAGTGAAGGCTTTGACAATTGGGGTTTGCCATAACTTATTTAAATATTTTAACTATGTTATCTACAAAGGCAGGCGATTTCCAACTTTCCTCTGCTAAGAAGTAAAAAAACATTTAATGAGATCTTTGACACCAAAAGAGCATGGAAAAATAGGCTTTTTAAATTTCCAATCCTCTAAAAGACTGTATAAATACCCTTGAGAATATTTTTCTTCCTTTATTATTATCAATATGGAAAATAATTGTCTTAAGAACAACATGCCTATGGGGCCGGCCCGGTGGAGCACTGCTACAGTGTGCCGCTTGGGAGCGCGTCGGCGCTCCCGCCAAGGGTTCGGATCCCACATACAGACTGGTTCCCGCTCACTGGCTGAGCGAGGTGCGGGCGCAACACCGAGGGTTGCGATTCTGTTGCCGGTCCCGGTCCGGTACGGCGCGACACTGAGGGTTGCGATCCGTTGCCAGACACGAAAAGACAAAAAGGAAAAAAAAAAAAAGAACAACATGCCTATACAAAAAACCGATATCTTCATTTAATCTGCAGAGACCAATATTCATGGAAAAAAAACATGAAAGTAAAGGAAAAGCAGCACTAACTATTCAAACCACTTTTATAGGTTCACTAGTGGTTTGGCCCAAAGGACATTAGCCTTTATCAGATTATCCCAAAGGCTCGAGTGATTCCTAAACAGTATCATGAGACTTCAAGGGAGTAAAACTCTTCTGAAAACAATGTAATAAATATTATAATACGAATATAAGGGTAGAGTCTATTTAATTAAGCCCTTACATTGTGCCAAGAACTGTTCCAAGTATTTCACATTTTCTCCTCATAACAATCTTATAAGGAAATTATTCTTATCTTCCAGTTTACAGATGAGGAAATGAGACCTAGAGAGATAAAGCAACTTGTGCACGATCAAACAGCTAGTAAGCAGCACAGCTAGCAGAGCTTAAGCTCTTAGCCATTAGTATGTTTTTCTTAAGGAGATGAAATGAAAACTCTAATCTATAGTAAAAGAAACTCTAAACTTCCCCCAAATTATGGAAAGAACAGTTGCAGAATGACTGTGCTTAGTAGAAAACTCTGTAGAGTATGAATTCAGATGATTTGCAACAAAAACCCACAGCCCATTCATTACAATGCCAGCACTGATCAAGAGTCCTGTGTATGAGGTGATAGTTAATAATCTACAAGACATCCAAATAATCTACAATAAGACATCTGACTCATGTAACCAGGGAACTCCAATCACATCTTAATAATGAATCATCCAAGCAGGGCAAACTGGCATTCTTCCAAGAAACTGATATAGGGACACTAGAAGAGAAAAGGAGTTTCTTTTCTTTTTTTGATCACAAACTGTATGTATGCAGGTATGGGGATGCTAGTTGCCAGTCTTATACCATACAGATATAGTCTGTCAGTGACAGAATGAGGCCAGCATGCAAGTACAGCAGAGGAATTCAAGCCAAGTATTATGCAAGAAAAGTCAGCAGTTACACTCTGAGAACATCACTTGAGACTCTGGATTTGATTGTCCCTTAAACCAAAGCTAGATTGTGTGAGCCAGTAACTCCATTTCCCCCCCTTAAACTAGCTTGAGTTGTTTTGCCACTTGCAATAAAAAGAATTCTAATAACATTTATCAAATTGCCAGTGTTTCAAATTAAAAATAAACTTTAATGATGAATAAAGTTCAAGAAAGTAACACTCAAATACTTCTAGAGAGTATAAACTAGTTCACACTTTCTGGAAGATAAATAGGCAATAGTATTGAAAGCATTAAAATTTACACACTTTTTGAGCCAGTAATTCTACCTAAAATCAACTGTTTACAAAGAACCATGAACAAAGACTATTAATCACAACACTGTTTATAATAGGGAAACATTAGATTCAATCTAAGTGTCACAAATAGGGGAATGATAAGACATTTATATAATGCAAAACCATTCAACCTTTAAAACTACTATAAAATAATATTTAATGGCAATCTAACAATACGTACTTAAATTTTCACTACCTACATATGATATAGTAAACATTTTTAATTAACCCTTACGACAACCCCATGTAAATACTTTTCTTAGTCATATTCTTTATTTCTTCAACAAATTGCAAAAATCTCTCAGAAGAACACAGTGTAAGAAATAGTCTTAGAAATCATCTACCCCTTCTGATAAATGTGTTCACCATATCCTTTTTTTTTGAGAATAGGTCTCGCTATAAAGGTAATTAATAGTAAAACAGACTATATCCTGTATCTAGAGAACATTAAGAGCCATATACTCAGACTATGCAAAGGACCCAACAACTAATATTATCTAATTTAATACTCACCACAATCCTACAAAATTCTAAGAATCTCTCCCGCTTTTTAGATGGAAAAAAATAAAGATAGAAGTAGATTTTTGAAAAGCAGGTTAAAAACACAGTATGTACACCCTAATCCTGCATTTATGAAAACATATACATAAGTATACACAGAAGCAAGACAAACAGTAACATCAAAATTTGGAAAATAGGGTCTTTAGGTAGTGAAATAGTAGGTGATTCTATGTCTTCATGCATTTGTGTAGTTCTTAAAATTTTTTACACCAAAACTTTGCACTCAACATTTTAAAAAGTTCAGCAAAATCAAGTGATTTTGATTATACTCAGGGAACTCCTATTTAAATGCCATTATAAAGTAATGGGAATAATCAAGCCCCAACCTTATAACAGGTTTATTACAACAAAATACACCTGTATCTAATGTCAAAAGTTTTCTTTTTAAGTTATTATTTATTCTTTTTTCATTGTACATGTTTATGGGGTACAGTTTGTTGTTTCTGAAATTATTATTAATTTTAGTATTGTAGCATGGCTGGAATAGCAAATAGGTTTCATTTTTGGCCAACTCCATGACTGCTATAATTGCCTGTAATATCTTACTGAACAAAAATCCTGAAGCCAGTCATGATGTCAGAGGAGGAAGTAGTGTCGGGCTTGCTCATATTTATCACCCTTACTGAGGCTTAAGTAAATTCTGTGGAAAAATTAGAAAGTAAATATCTATATCAAAAGTCAAGGGATATTCATAACTTTTATCTTACCAATCAATAAATCTGAGAGAAAGAGAAAGACAATTGAATTAAAGGAGAAGATATATGTGAAGTGAAAAACAAAGAAAAATTAAGGTGAATCAAGAAAAACCTCACGCACAGGAGCAAGATAGTTGAAAGAAATAGGTAGGTCAGATTGGGCAAGGTGACACAAAGGTTATGAGAAACACTGAGTTGGTCTAGTGTAAAGGTCTTGCAGTATGCTCCAAGGACTCTGGAGATAAGAGTATGGCTCAAGGACTTTGCATGGAGATAACACAGTCAAAGCAGAAGAAACAAATCACTTCAGCAGTTGTTGAGAGAACGCTCCCTCATCTCCAAAATTCAGATACCTATATCATGGGTCTGAAAATACTTACCTGTTTTCAAGCAGTAATAGTGTCTTCATGGCATTCAAAACAGGATTTATGTTATGACACACATTTAATAGATTTTTAACAGACTCCAGGGATTTTTAAACTTATAACCATCTTGGACCACCTTTACCAACTGTAATTTACAAGCATTGCCAGTAATGAATTTAATCTCTAGCTGAAGATCTTCAATTATGTTTCAAATTACAATTTCAACACATTAAACAAAAGGTAAGACTTGGAAGATCAAAATTAGGAGAAACCATAATTTTATATTAGATATTAAATGATATTCATTCATAATACTTAAAAGCATTCACAGGTTCCTCATTTTCAAAATTGCACAGTATTTATTCAGGAAGAAAAGGGAAAAACTCTGTGGACCGAAATACTGAATATTAATAATGATGCCTAGATAAGACTTATTTTTTAAAAGAAAATTCTTAAAGGCTGTATAAACTTCAGAAAAATGCTGATAATATGTTAGTCTGTATTAAGTAGTTCTTATAGAATTTCATTTATCAAATTTCTCATATTCTTATTAAGCCAAAGTCTTGGTATCCTATGGTAAATTAATATTCACAATCAAATTCCCTCTAAAATTAAATGAAACAACTATTAAGGAGTCATCTAAAGTCAAATTATTTAGTTATCAAGAAACTCAATATTTATTTTTTGCCCTGGTTATAACTGCCTTTTAAATTTTTTTAACAGTGCTTTCTGAGGAAGTAATAATTTCTTTTTTTTTTTTCTTTATCATTACACAATGTAAACATTTTTTGTGGCTCTTTAGCAATTTCTTCCTAATCCCCCTTCCCCTCCCACATTCCCGCTTTCCCACCTCTGGTGGCATCAGTTCCTTAGAACCTTAACTTTTAAAATCTTTGCATTCCTGATTATGAACAAAGGATATAGTAACAAAACTTTAGAAGCATCATTGTTTAACACAAGGCAACTAACTGTTAATAAATACCAAAGATAACAATAGTAAATACTATTATACATATATTTGCTAGGCATTGTTCTAAGCTCTTTATGTATATTAACTATGAGGTAGTTACAGACAAGAAAATTAAGGCACAGAGAAGTTACATAACACAGAAAAGTTAGGTCACACTAGCTAGTTAGTAAGAGAATTGAGATTTGAACCTAGGCACTCTACTAACTCTAGTGCTTAGAACATTAGGAAATACTGCCTCTAAAGTATACAATGAAATAGTATGTAATTAAAATACTACTTTAAAACATTTAGATGTAGGAAATGCTCATAGCAAATAAAAAAGCAGAATATTAAAGTATGCCAAGCAGTATTTTAGCTAATGAAAACACATGCATGTGCATATATAAAAAAAGATATAGAAGAAAATACATTAAAATGTTAAGAGTGGTTATCTGTAAGTGGTAGAATTATGAGCACATTTTTCTGTATACTTTTTGTATTTTCTTAATTAATATGTATTGTTATGATTTTGAACAAATGCTTAAGGTCATGTATTTATATATTCAGAAACATTCATCATGTCTTGCTGGTAAGAGCAATGCATTAGAAACATCCACCAATTGGGAATGTTTAAATAAATTATGGTACATCCATGCTAAAATATATTATGTAGTAGTTAAGAGAATGAAGTAGCTCTTCTACTGGCAATGAAAGATAACTAAGATATAATGTTAAAGGAAAAGTTACTAAATTAGATAATTTTTACAATGAGAACAGACATATATGATGTACAATTTTTTATTTAAATCTTTATATTTTAGTAAGGCAATCTTAAACTCTAATCTATTTTTATAGACATGGGTGTGTGTGTATTCCATCATGTGTAAATCACATTGTCTGAGAAGGGCTGGATTGCAGTCAGTCCATGAGAAACCTAAAGGCCAGATCTGAAGTGTATCTAAATTCTCTGAGAGACTCTGGAATGTTCTTATTTTATTATAATAGATTTGAACTACTGGATACCTTCCCTTGATGCTGTGAATAGGCCACAACTGTTTGTTAATTCATAGCCTGTAACACTTAGGTTGTATTTAAACTTATCTGTCCCATGGCTGACTCTTGCAGTAGACTATGAATTTTTTGAAGGCTGTTTGTATTTTAGTCATTGTTTAGTCATTGTTATATCACCAGCACCAAGTACCTGCACAATAATAGCTATCATTTATATTGCACAGTGTCACATACTGTTTTAAGAGATACACATACACACACACATACACATTCAATCCTCACAACACACGAAACTGAGGCATAGGGAAGTTAAATATTTTACCCAGTGGTACATAGTAGAATTGTTGGCAGTCAGGGTCCAGAGGGTGTGCTCTTCACTACCATGAGACATATACAGACACATATTTAATAAAAGTTTGCATAGGATGAAACAAGGGTAAAGACACTTTCCACACATTTACCTAGCTGATTTTCCACAGCTATACACTAATGCCTCATTTAGTCCACTTTTTAAATTCATTGTTCTAAATATACGGAATATAAAGACATGAATTTTTTTATATACCTTAACGTAAGATACTACATTACTTTTAAGACCGAGTACATGTTTCACAGCTATATTTATTAACAAAACATGTTTTCTAGCTTGGTTCTAATAGATATTGCAAATATCAAAAAGGTGACAACAAATTAAAACTCAAGTTTCAAGAAAGTTCTAAAAGAACACAAGGGATTCCCAAGCATAAGAAAAATTCCTATGAAAAGTGGGACAAAGGAAAAGGAAGGACAATGAAGACTTCCAACAAAACCATTTAAAAACCTTAAAATATTTCTCTGCATTATCTTTGTTCATCCAATTATTCATTCAGTGTTTCATTTGTTCATTCAAATACTTATTAAGAGCTCACAGTGTGCCACTATTCCCTTTTATATCACAAATTTCACATTCAGTCTATTTAGGATTTTGCTTATTGAAACATGTATCCAGTCGTATAATAGAAAAGGAGGAAGGGGGAGGAATCACTTTAAAGAAATTTGCTTAGCATCTGAATTTACAAGAAAAGAGTAATAAGAGCAGAAATATATCCCAACGCTTAAAGGCTTCAACCTTCTGCTTGTCATAGTATTTTTCAGTTGGAAAAACAAATCCTCACAAACTATTAGGAAAAGGGGGGAAGCACAGAAAACCTGTAACTAATGAGTGAAATTGCAATATTAACTAGTAGACACCTTTAAATTAATTTGCCTAAATATATTGTGACTTTTAAAACAGCTAAGTGAAGCACTATAGTAAACTATGTTCTTTCACTAGATTTTTCCATTTACAAGACAATAAATTTTTAAAATCATAACTTGAAATAATCTTTATGGTTAATATTATAACCAAGTGGAATTTAAAATGAAGAAACACAACTGACAATTGAGATCACAAGAGCAACTAAAAGGTAACATCTTGGAAACAGTTCTTTATGAAAATATGCCATTTGAATTATTGTTTTAAATCTTTGAAAACTAAATCACTAATTAAGTGAGGTTTTGTCAACAATAGAACAGGTATACAATGTTTTATACACCAAGTATTTTCCTGAAAAAGTACTGGCAGACCAAATCTTTCTAAGTAACTAGAAAATTTAATTCTCATATTAGAAGTGCTTAACCTCATTTCTGCTAAAGCTTCCACTGGCAAACTGTTCTTTATAGTTAGCTTTAAGTTGGTTAATCATCCACAAACAAATCCTTGAAAACACAATCACTTCAACACATCCGTTAGGATGGGTGCTATAAAACATGCACACAAACAAACAGAGAAAATAACAAGTGTAGGAGAGGGTGTGGAAAAATAGGAACCTTTAACACTGCTGGTGGGAATGTAAAATGGTGGAAAACAGTATGGCCATTCCTCAAAAAATTATAAACAGAATTACCATATGATCCAGCAACCCCACTTCTGAGTACATATCCAAAAGAACAGAAAGCAAAATCTCAGAGATATATTTGCACACCCACATTTGAAGCAGAATAGCCAGGAGGAGGATGCAACCCAAGTGTCCATGGAAAGACAAATGGATAAACAAAATGTGGTACATACATACAGCGGAATATTATTCAGTCTTAAAAAGGAAGGAAATTCTGACACATGCTACAACATGGATGAAACTTGAGGACATTATACTAAGTGAAATGAGCCACGAAAAGACAAAAACTGTATGATTCTACTTATATGAGGTATCCAGATTAGTCAAATTTGCAGGAAAAGAAAGTAAAATGGTGGTTTCCAGGGGCTGGGAGTAGGAGGAAATTGGGAGTTGTTGTTTAATGGGTACTGTTTCAGTTGTGCAAGATGAAAAAGTTCTAGAGATTGGCCACATAACAATGTGGCCTTAACACTACTGAACTGTACACTTAGAAACGGTTAAGATGGGAAATTTTATGTTTAATGTGTTTTTTACCACAATTTAAAAAATCATGATCACTTCAAAAACTATGGAAAAAAAGTCATGAGGTAATCACTTAATTTTTCTTTTTATAAATTCTGATTTTATATACTAGATTTTCCTACAAGGATCATGTCTGGCAAATAAATGAGGGTACTTCAAAAAGTTTGTAGAAAAACAGAATTAAAAGATAATATAAATTTTTCCACAAACTTTTTGAAGTACCCTTGTATGGGTTTAATAATTTTTATTGCAGAAACATAAAACTTAATATAAAACTCAATGCACAGACAAAATAGCTCATTCTTGATGCACCAAGAAACAGAGGGATACAATTATTTCTAAAATTACAAAACCTATAGTTAATTTAAGCATTCTTACCATACTTTTACCAAAATACTGAGCAACAAGAAGACTGGCTTGGCTTAGTTTCAAATTCTCTTTCTAACCCTTTAGAATTAAGCAGAAAACATATACAACACATACACCACAAGTAGCAGAAGGGCAAGTAAAATCCACCAACGGGATAACTAGTCCCAAAGTTAAAAACAAAAACAAAAAAAGACTTTCTTCTTCCGAATTAAAATCAATTTCTTGATAGGAAACTAATCCAACAACACATTTAAATTTAGATTTTCTCCCGGTTGAGAAGCAGACCTATTTTAAGCTGAGATAAGAAAGGGATATAATATTTCAAGTATCTAAATTTTTAACAATTCTATTTTAAGAAAAGTCATCCATGAACAAGTGCAGTAACTTAACCCAAATCTTTAACATCCATTCATGATAACAGTTTTTATTTCACCACCAAACATCATAAACTATTTTGAGTTCTTCAGGAAATATTCAGTGGAGAGACCAATCTCCCTCAGCTTCCTACACACCATTCTTGACACACAACAACAGAATGTAACTACAAAATCTAAACCCTGGGCCCAGGCACCATTAGAGCCACAGACACAATTGAAGTTAACAGGTATAAAGATTGGACATTGGCCAAACTGCACAAGATGCTTTGCAGTGGATTACAGGAATGAACCACAACACGCTATCAGTCTAAAACAACCTGATAGTTCAGTAAACAAATACATGTGGGAAAGTACACTAAAATAGATTTCGTACAAATTCAGCCACAAAAATCAGACCAAAAATACAGGTTAAGCCTTGCCTTGAGAGGGAATCTAATGGTCTTAACTCTGGAGAAATGCATAAGCAAAGGACACTTTTTCTACCATGTAGATGCTTTACTATATTTTACCACCTCATCATTTTTAACAAAGATTAATATTTATAAAATTGTCTACTCTAAACTTTGGCATCAAGACAAAAAATATTTTAAGTTACAGCCAGTCCTAAGACTGCAGTGCCCTGCACTTATCTTGCTGAAATGAAGAGTGTATGACTAGTGTGTGACTAGTGTTTATGACTCTAGAGTCCAGGGTAAATTCAAAGTAGCCTGTTTGGGGAGAAAACACTGTGGTGAGGAATTGTGAAGAAGGGGGCCTAAAGTAGAGAGATCAAATGCTTTAGAAAAACAACTGCTATGAGATGCCAATATAACCAAGGGATGTACTTTTTTTTAACAGGAAAAAAACCGTTTTCAAGCTCTGAATCCAATGTTAGTCTTTTCATTTTTAGGAGATATAGAAAAGATGCATGAAGACAAAGAAAAGAAAAACTAAAAGAAATATTTAGTAGGATTTGCAAAGAAGAGTTTTAAGTGTTGAAGTTTCAACTAGAACTTTAACAGGTAACATCTATTATTACCAAGATTCCTATTCCAAGCACTGGGCTAAATGCTTTACATGCATTATCTCATTTAACCTTCACAATAACTGCTAAGATGGTTGCTAATATTATCATCATTTCAGAAGGCAGAAATAGGCTCAGAAGCATTCAGTAACCTGCACAAGCTCACAAGTGGAAAGCCTGGGACTCTAACTCAGAGGTGTCTGACTATAGATCCTATGTTATTAACCACCAGACATGCTGCTGCTTCAAACAAAAGGAATACCAAAGTAAAATTATAGCAAGAAAACAGTTTACTAATAAATAGGAGAGCTGCTTGACTTTTAATGGCCAAGTTAAAGAAAGATATTAAGGAATATCTATTCTCAGAGATTTTACTTTAATGATCCAATAACTTTTTGTTTGGAAAACTTTGAAGGAGTCTGGCCTGAAGCCTGAAACAGAACAATGAACCTCCTGACATTCCTTTGTCAAGATCTAAAAATCTATATACATGTGCTATTAAATAAGTCCAGACTCTACAAGTAAGGAACCAACATGAAATGCCCTATGTTGAATCTATTATAATCATATCCATTCTCTGTTCTGATTTATTCCAGTTCTTCAGGTTTTGAGTTTCCTAGACTGCCTTTAAAAGGCAAATTCGTTTCCCTCACCCTGACTCTAGGAGTTCATTTAAAATACAAAAATTGCAAGAAAATCCCCACCCCTCAATCTCTCTTACCTTTCAAAAAACTTTAAATCAGTTAGGAAAGGAAATCTTTAATAAATAGAATCTAAAAGTTGTTGAGTTACCTGCACTTATTAAGTGTTTAATTTAATTTTTCATTTATTAAAAAGGCAAATTCGTTTCCCTCACCCTGACTCTAGGAGTTCATTTAAAATACAAAAATTGCAAGAAGAAAATCCCCACCCCTCAATCTCTCTTACCTTTCAAAAAACTTTAAATCAGTTAGGAAAGGAAATCTTTAATAAACAGAATCTAAAAGTTGTTGAGTTACCTGCACTTATTAAGTGTTTAATTTAATTTTTCATTTATATTAAGAATGTCTACATTATTAAATATAATTCCATCTGATCCAAGGTTGCTAAATTTTCAAATGAAAAAATCTGAACAGATGGGATTCAGGAAAATCTAAGAATTCATTTATAATGGGGGCTAACACATAGTAGTTCATTCATTCATTTTAAAGCTGCTTCTTATATTCTTAGATGAACGGCAAAGAATGAGTACAATATTGCATATAAAAAGGAAGTGACTGGTGCATAACTTAATACGTTGTATTAAGTATGATTCAGAATATAATAAGGACAAAAAATTGGCACTACACTGAGGTACTCTGCCTAAGGTTTACAATATAGCAGCTTCATCATTTCGTCAAAAGCATTGCAATCACTTCTGCAAAATTAACTGCAATTAATTCCTGGTAACTCTTGGAATTAAGCCTAGACTTCCTTACTCACTTTTTGAATTTTATCAGCGCTTTCTCTGGTGTTCACAAACTGAGAACTTAACATTCTATTGAATAAGGACCAAGATAAGGAATCTACAAAACAGCAAGAATATAAACAAGTTTATCTTCTGCTGTTACTCATTTGGGAAGTTAATCTCTCCCAGAACACTGGAAAGACTTAACAGTAAAGCCGTTCTGCTAAGATCTACAAAACAGCAAGAATATAAACAAGTTTATCTTCTGCTGTTACTGATTTGGGAAGTTAATCTCTCCCAGAACACTGGAAAGACTTAACAGTAAAGCCGTTCTGCTAACCACAACTCTTACAATAAATCTTCAATTCTTTAAAATGATTTCCTCAAAAGTTAAAATACCAAAGTGAGCAAAATTGTGTGCAGGGGGCCGGGGGGGGCGGGTCGCTCTTAATGCTATTGGTTCGACTCACAATTCTTAATCCTTCTACGTACCTCTCAGACTCAAACTTTAAGGTGTTTCATTCAACTTGCATTAATTTCTAACAGAATGGTTATTTACTTCGGACAGACCCTGAAGGTTTTCCTTTAAAACACTTCAATTTCAGGAAAACGAGACAGAGTTCTAAAACATTTACAACATTTTAGTGCTGCATTGAATTTGCTATGATCATATACTTATTTCAATCTCATTAAAATTGCTTGCCTAAATTTAACCAACTGCTACATTTTCACTAAGGTATTTTCAAGAATGAATGAGGCATATATTCATTTGTAATGTCTGCGCTCTCGTGACAGGTTATACGATCCCAAGTATCCAATTCTGAAGTCCTCCTTTAATGTAGCTATTTCTTTAAAATCCCGTTACTCTGACTCTCAGTCCAGGCAAGGTTTTCAAGATGATTAAAACAAAACGAAACAAAACCTGCACGTGCAAACTAAAAAGTTAGCATCTTAATGCCATCGCGGCAAACCCCTAATGCACAAAGGCAAAGACTCCCAACCGCGGCTCGGACACCCGCAGGACAAGACCGCACCGGACCACGCGAGCCTCTCGGTTGGGAACTCAGGGCCCGGAGCCCACAGAGAAGCCAGGACCCGTTCGCAGGGTCCGCCCGGCGCCGAGTTTTCAATGGAACCCGAGAGGATGGCGGCGGGAAGGAGCGGAAGCTCCGGGTGCAAACCGCGGCGACCGAGCTGCGGTTCAGTTCCCGTCCCGGGGTTTTCAGGCTGGGTAAAGTCCCCTCCGGAGGGGGCCACAGAGCAGGCCGGGTTTTTGAGGCGGGTAGGGTGGGCGGCGCAAGGCTCCTGCGGCCGGGGGTAGGGAGAGCAGGGCTCAGACCCCGGCCCCTGAAAACACTTTCGAGGCGTCTCCCACCCCCCACGACAAGATGGCGACGTGGACATGGGGGAGCCCGGACGGCGAGGTTGGGGGAAAAAGAGGGGAGGGGACAAGAGGCAGAAACAAAAAGGCCGGCCCCCCAGGAAGGCCGAGGCCGGCCCTCGAGCCCCGGGCGGGCCGGCGGGCGGGGGCGCGGGCGGCCGGAGGAATGGGCGTACTTTTTC
>NW_007726332.1:522762-650522 GCF_000696425.1 Galeopterus variegatus | reverse complement strand
AAAAGGCAAATTCGTTTCCCTCACCCTGACTCTAGGAGTTCATTTAAAATACAAAAATTGCAAGAAAATCCCCACCCCTCAATCTCTCTTACCTTTCAAAAAACTTTAAATCAGTTAGGAAAGGAAATCTTTAATAAATAGAATCTAAAAGTTGTTGAGTTACCTGCACTTATTAAGTGTTTAATTTAATTTTTCATTTATATTAAGAATGTCTACATTATTAAATATAATTCCATCTGATCCAAGGTTGCTAAATTTTCAAATGAAAAAATCTGAACAGATGGGATTCAGGAAAATCTAAGAATTCATTTATAATGGGGGCTAACACATAGTAGTTCATTCATTCATTTTAAAGCTGCTTCTTATATTCTTAGATGAACGGCAAAGAATGAGTACAATATTGCATATAAAAAGGAAGTGACTGGTGCATAACTTAATACGTTGTATTAAGTATGATTCAGAATATAATAAGGACAAAAAATTGGCACTACACTGAGGTACTCTGCCTAAGGTTTACAATATAGCAGCTTCATCATTTCGTCAAAAGCATTGCAATCACTTCTGCAAAATTAACTGCAATTAATTCCTGGTAACTCTTGGAATTAAGCCTAGACTTCCTTACTCACTTTTTGAATTTTATCAGCGCTTTCTCTGGTGTTCACAAACTGAGAACTTAACATTCTATTGAATAAGGACCAAGATAAGGAATCTACAAAACAGCAAGAATATAAACAAGTTTATCTTCTGCTGTTACTCATTTGGGAAGTTAATCTCTCCCAGAACACTGGAAAGACTTAACAGTAAAGCCGTTCTGCTAACCACAACTCTTACAATAAATCTTCAATTCTTTAAAATGATTTCCTCAAAAGTTAAAATACCAAAGTGAGCAAAATTGTGTGCAGGGGGCCGGGGGGGGCGGGTCGCTCTTAATGCTATTGGTTCGACTCACAATTCTTAATCCTTCTACGTACCTCTCAGACTCAAACTTTAAGGTGTTTCATTCAACTTGCATTAATTTCTAACAGAATGGTTATTTACTTCGGACAGACCCTGAAGGTTTTCCTTTAAAACACTTCAATTTCAGGAAAACGAGACAGAGTTCTAAAACATTTACAACATTTTAGTGCTGCATTGAATTTGCTATGATCATATACTTATTTCAATCTCATTAAAATTGCTTGCCTAAATTTAACCAACTGCTACATTTTCACTAAGGTATTTTCAAGAATGAATGAGGCATATATTCATTTGTAATGTCTGCGCTCTCGTGACAGGTTATACGATCCCAAGTATCCAATTCTGAAGTCCTCCTTTAATGTAGCTATTTCTTTAAAATCCCGTTACTCTGACTCTCAGTCCAGGCAAGGTTTTCAAGATGATTAAAACAAAACGAAACAAAACCTGCACGTGCAAACTAAAAAGTTAGCATCTTAATGCCATCGCGGCAAACCCCTAATGCACAAAGGCAAAGACTCCCAACCGCGGCTCGGACACCCGCAGGACAAGACCGCACCGGACCACGCGAGCCTCTCGGTTGGGAACTCAGGGCCCGGAGCCCACAGAGAAGCCAGGACCCGTTCGCAGGGTCCGCCCGGCGCCGAGTTTTCAATGGAACCCGAGAGGATGGCGGCGGGAAGGAGCGGAAGCTCCGGGTGCAAACCGCGGCGACCGAGCTGCGGTTCAGTTCCCGTCCCGGGGTTTTCAGGCTGGGTAAAGTCCCCTCCGGAGGGGGCCACAGAGCAGGCCGGGTTTTTGAGGCGGGTAGGGTGGGCGGCGCAAGGCTCCTGCGGCCGGGGGTAGGGAGAGCAGGGCTCAGACCCCGGCCCCTGAAAACACTTTCGAGGCGTCTCCCACCCCCCACGACAAGATGGCGACGTGGACATGGGGGAGCCCGGACGGCGAGGTTGGGGGAAAAAGAGGGGAGGGGACAAGAGGCAGAAACAAAAAGGCCGGCCCCCCAGGAAGGCCGAGGCCGGCCCTCGAGCCCCGGGCGGGCCGGCGGGCGGGGGCGCGGGCGGCCGAAGGAATGGGCTTACTTTTTCTTGTCGTTCGCGCCGCCGGCGCCCTCCATGGCGAATGGGACCGCGCGATGCCTTCACGGCCGGCGGCCTCCAGGCTCGCTCCGGCCTAAGCGCTGGCTCCCTCCACACGCGGAGAGAGGAGGGGGGCAAATCCAGAGGTGGGGGGTGCGAGGCGGGAAACCCCGCGTGGGACCAGAGGCCGGAGGAGTGGGCGGCAATCGCAGGGGTCCGGATCCGGCTCAGAGGCTCTCCTCAGGCTGCTTGTCAGGGTCCGGCGCGACGCCCTGGACAACGCGACAGCGACGGCGATGCTCGCGTCCCCTCAGACAAGACGGCTCTGTGCACTGAGGAGCTGAGGCAGCGGCAGGGGGCGGGTAAGGGCGGAAGCGCGCTCGGGCGCGCGGGGAGGGGAGAAGAGGGGTGGGAGTGCTCCCGCCCGCCCAGCCCGGAGCGCGCTCCCGCAAGCCCGCCTCACCTGAGGGGGAGGCGGGTTCCCTGAGAGCCAATGGCGAACGACTCAGGCAGCCAGTCCCCACCCCAGCCGCTCCGCTCTCAGCCAATCAGAAGGCGGTCAGCTGAGGCACAGCTGGGCCGCGCTGCCGCCCTCACGTGCTCGTCTGTGTGTAACTGTGCAGGGGAGAGAAAGGAGCTGGGGGTGCGCCTGGGCCCTGTTGAGACTCTGCGCCTCTCCTAGGGAAGGCGGTGGCTGGCTTTGGGAGGCGCTGCTGAGAAGGGATCGGTTGCCTGGTCTCCAGTCTGCATCCTATTTTCCTGCTCTCGGTGCAGTAATATGAGTCTCCCGCTCTCTTTTTCCTCGGTGGCAGTAATGGGCAGGGTTACCGCCCAGCTCTGCTGAGTTCCCAGTTCAAAAACGCAGGCTTTGCTTCGTGGCAGCAAGCCCTTTGGTCTCTGCTTACATACGTTGCAACTGAGTCTTTCCTTGCCAGGTTACCAAATCACGGGTCGCTGTCACCGACAGCACTCTGCCTTGGAACACAAGGGAACTCTCCTTGCCCACTAAGTTTTCTGTGGCGAAGTTTGATTGCTAAGTAAATGCAAATAAAAACATAAAACAAACTCTTCTTGCTGTAAACCTCTCAACGGAAGTAAACTTGCAGGAAACTCAAAATCCTAAATAATTTTAAGCATTTACAAATAGGTATAAATGGCTTTAGTGAATAAGAACATAAATCTGAGTTTCAGGGAAAGAGTGGGAAAAAAATGGCTTTAGGTAGACTTATGCTTTCTAGCCGCTTTTAAAGGAGCCAGAGATAATCTTAGATGGACTAGGAAAAGGGGGAAACCACCCTTAGTTTGAGACTTAATGTCTTGAGTGGAGTTCATTGTATAGACTAGGGAGAGGGAATTCTCTCCAAACCTTCACTGAGACCCGAATGGTGGCGGCCGGTATTGCCTGTTTGCTGACATGATTTTGCAAGTTACTGAAAAAACGTAATCACTTTTTGTCTTTGAGAGAGTAAATTTCAAGCCTGTCAGTAGTAAGACTAATAGTAATTAATATATTTTGAGCTCAACAAAGGATCATTCCACATATATTTTTCTACTTGACAGTAGATTATTTTACTTCTCACCTTTACCTTATTAGTATATTGTTATAATCTACCTTTGGGTTGTATAGTAATTAGTGTGGATATCTGTAGTGGACTTTATACTGGTGTGCAAAAACAATGGTCTGTATAATACAGCATTAAACTCTAATAAAGACAGCAACCGATGAGCACAACTCCTCTTTTTAACTTTTCAGTAGGCCCATAAAGATATTGTTAAAGATTGATCATATAGCAACTTTTGTGTTTCATATCTTCAACACTAAAAGGTATGTATTCTTGAAAAGAACCGTGAGAAATGCCTGAAAAGAGAAAAGGACCCAAAATACTCATGTTTTCTTTTTTTTTAATTGTGGAAAAAATAACTGTAAATTACAAACCTTTCAGTTTAATATTCTGAAAATGCAGTGTTAAGAACACTGGCTCCAGAATCAAGAGTGAGCTTAAATATCGGCTTTGATACTTATTAGCAAATAATTTAACCTCTCTGAGCCTCAGTTTACTTATTTGTAAAATGAGCATAATAGTGTCTATGCCACAGAATTAAAAATTATTTTAAAAATTTTTTGAATCATTTCGAAAGTTTTAATCAGAATAATTCAATCAACAAAAAATATTTTTGAATATTCATTAAATTTGCCCCAAAGTTCAGTTTTCCTTTCAAAAATGTATAAAGTATGATATTTTATGTGTATATGTATACATGTGCATACATATATACAGATATGAACACGAAAAGCAGTAATATTCAAACAGACTAGTTTCCACATAATTTCAAAGGAACCAAATAGTATCCCTAATTCAAGCAATCCTGTTAAATTATAGAATCCTAAAAAGCAAAATTTTCTATGAGATAAAATTTTAACTCACCTTCTTTACAACCACTTGTTAATAAATGAATTTGGGTTATTACTGTATAAGTATATCTTAATAAACAGTATTTTAAAAAAATTTTTTTTTCACATTCTAAGATGTAGAGCAGTTGAGAGAAGGGGGAGGGAGAAAGTGGGAAGAGGAGGAAGGGGGCATGGTTGAGGCCGGTGGCACTCCCCTCAAGCAGGGGAGCCGGGGCACTTCCTCCAGGAACTCATGGCCGTGGCCAGGCTGGATATGGATATTGGGGGGGATGGCTGAGGCCCTTGGACCCCTACGACCTCAGCTCAGGGGCCTGGGACGCTTCCAGCAGTGGTTCGGTGGCCATGACTGGGCTGGATGTGGATGTCAGGGGTGTGTGGCTGAGGCCCTCACCCCCCCTCACTCCTTGGGAACCCAGGGGACTTCCGGTTCTTCTAGGTTTTACACGTCTTCTGTGGTGGTGTTAGACCTTTACTGGTTAATGTCAGAACTTTTTCTCTGATATGTGAGGGTTTTGTTTTTTCTTTCAGTTCTGTGTTGGATTTGTTCGCTATTTTCACCTATTAAACTTTGCACTCCAACTAGTTTGTTGTCCTTTGGTTTCTTCTAAAATGGGGGGACTTCCTATGGAAACCAGCACTTGAGCCCTGTGGTTGAGCCAAATTGCTGCTTTGCTGCTGATTCTCTGGAGAAGGCTTTTTGTGCAGTTCAGGTTTTAATTGTTGATGTTGTAAGCATTTCTGAGTCTTGTGAAATCTGGTATACCTGGGTTGTGTGGAAACTCTGGTCTGGGCCTGAGTCTTTTCAGCAAACTCTACCCCCTGCAGTTCTGTATTCCTGACCAGTCTCCACTGAGTGGTCCTGTGCTGATTGAAGGGCAGATTGGCTGTCCATGCTATGCCCCAATGTTCCTCTGGTGGGCCTGTCTCCCCCACCCCATATACTCCAAACGTTTTCCGTGGGATGGGCCATGAGCTGGTCCCTTGCAATGACTCACCCGCCTCTGCGTGGCTCCAGCAGTATTCCTGACCAGTCTCCACTGAGTGGTCCTGTGCTGATTTGGGGGGCAGATCAGCTGTCCATGCTGTGCCCCAATGTTCTCCTGGTGGGCCCGTCTCCCCACTTCCACTGCACTCCAAACACTGCATGCACTGGTCCTTTGCAATGACTCATGGCCTCTGAGTGGCTCCTTTCATCAGTTGTCTGTGTCCCCTCACTCCTATGTGGGTCCACGTGAACCCTGTTAGTCGTCTTGCTGGCCTGGGGGCAACCAAGGCCCTCCTCTCCCCCGCTACCTCCAAGCAACTTCATACGAAGGGCACAGCTGAGGCTTTTGGCAGCTCCTGGTCTGTGCACTCACCAGGGCCAGCCTTGAAGTGGCCAGGGCTCAAAATGGTCGGAGTGGTCCTTTCTTTCTCTCATCATGGCCTCTCCCGTCTTCATGCACTCTGTAGGTCTCTCCTCCTTTTACCCCTGAGCTCTAGCAGCCCCAGCTTGGCTGTCATTGCTTTTTAATAGTTGTAAATTGATTGATTTTGATATGGTGATGCTGGGTACCATCTATTCTGCCATCTTGATCGGAAGTCCCAATAAACAGTTTTATTTAATCACTTTCTAATCTTTTAAGTGTCCAAGGTTCATTCCAAATAGCTTTGTAAAACTTTCTAAGTAGACTACAAAATTACTTCAGGTGACTCACTTGACCCTTAATGGTTAATAGGAAATTGGGCAGTGATTCAGAAGAAGACAAAGTAAAACTTGAAATTCTGATTACTACTAAATAATAGAGCACTGAGGCTTTTAAAACTAAAACATATCAGATGCACACAATTTGAAGTGTATCAAACTGTATAAGAAGACCTACTGTTCAATAAGTGATTCTTAGCCTATTATTGCCCTTAGTTGGTTTTTTTCCTTCTTTAATCTATTCATAATAATAACAACAAAAAAGTGTACCATTTGGGGGAAAAAGTGCTTAAAAGATAATAGGCATTAAAAATCTTTTTCTTTTCCTCTTATGAATCAAAACAGGACATAAATATTTATATTTGCCTGAATTTATGGAAAATATGAATAGACTGAAAATTTGACACTAGCACTTTTCAATTATGATAGATATTTTTAGCATGAATTTACAAAGGAATGTTGAGGGACTTCCAGTCTCCTGTCCAACATGTAAAGAGCTTGGAAGTTGTCACTCTCATCCTCACAACAACAAAAAAAAGCTAAACTAACTGAAAATCTACAATTCTTCTTAGATCCATCAGAGGATTGAGGTCAGAGGAAAAACTGCTGCCCGGAAAACTGGAGAGACAGGATACAGAGAATGACTGCTTACCAAAGGATCACAATTTACCAGGAGCAGAAGCCAGCAGCTGAAGCCAATATTACAGCCAGAGCCAGCTTCAGTATAGTACAGTATAAATTATTTTATACTGTAATTGAGGAATTGCTGGAGGCTCAGACTAGCTTGAGAGTTAAAAGTTCCAAGAAGGCTCAGCCTCATGGGACCCCAACACTTTCCTGAGGTTACCTCAGGGAACTCTACCAGGTTCTCTCTGTGAAGATCTGACAAAAAACTCCTCTTGCTTTTGGCAAGAGGAAGAGGAACATAACCACTCTGAATTATAGTCATATGCTGCATAATGACATTTAAATCAACAACAGACTGCATGCATGCTCGTGGTCAGAGCAATAGGCTATACCATATAGCCTAGGTGTGTAGTAGGCTATACCATCTAGGTTTCTATAAGAACAATCTTATATGTTCTTGCTGTGACAAAATCATCTAATGAAGCATTTCTCAGAATGTATCTCCCTCATTAAGTGATGCATGGCCATAGTTTCAGAGCTCTTTATACTTCTTAATGAGGTCTGCTCTCAAGGAAAACTATTTTATCAGAGCCTAACTAATGGGACTCTACCAAAGCCTAACCAATCTGGGGGAAGGGAAATACTCAACTCCAGCCAGCTCTGGTCTTCCATGTGGGAGAAAGGAAGTACTCAACTCAGACTCACTAAGACTGAGACCTAATCATAGAACTACAGAGTGTCTCCCCCTCCCCCCGCTTTCACCTTACTACCACATCAGAAGGTCTCCTGTATAATAACAGGGCATTACAGCTAAAAGAACTCAAGCCTCAACCCTATTTTAGGCATCTCCAGGGACATTCAGAGACAACATGGGAAACAAAAACAAGGACATTGGAGAAAATTTTAGCCTCTGACACTATAGATGTGGCAAACAGTAACTCAGCCTAACTCCTAGCCAGATAAACATGAAACCTCACACTAAAGGCCTATCTACCTAAGTTTCTTTTTTTTTTTTTTCCTTTTTGTCTTTTTTTCATGACCGGCAATGGGATCGCACCCCTCGGTGTTGCGCCTGCACCTCACTCAGCCAGGGAGCGGCCGGCCTGTATGTGGGATCCGAACCCTCGGCGGGAGCGCCGCTGCACTCCCAAATGGCGCACTGTAGCAGTGCGCGACCGGGCCGTCCCCTACCTAAGTTTCTTTTTTTTTTTTTCCTTTTTGTCTTTTTTTCATGACCGGCAATGGGATCGCACCCCTCGGTGTTGCGCCTGCACCTCACTCAGCCAGGGAGCGGCCGGCCTGTATGTGGGATCCGAACCCTCGGCGGGAGCGCCGCTGCACTCCCAAATGGCGCACTGTAGCAGTGCGCCACCGGGCCGTCCCCTACCTAAGTTTCTTTTACCTGATACAGCATGTCTGGCTTTCAACAAAAAAATTGTAAGAAATGCTAAAAGGCAAAAAAACACGGTCTGTGAAGAGACAAATCAAACATCAGGACCTGACTCAGATATGGTAGAGATTTTTGAATTATCAGACCAGGAATTTGAAATAACTATGACGGCTATACCAAGGACTCTGAAGGAAAAAGTGAACACCACGAAAGAACAAATGCGTAATGTGAACAGAGACATGAAGCTCTAAGAATGACTAAGGAGGAAACACTAAAAGTCAAATACAGCATAACAGAAATGAAGAGTGCTTTTAATGGGCTCATCAATAGACTGGACACAGCCTGGGACAGAATGAGTGGGCTCAAAGATGTGTCAATACAAACATCTAAAACTGAAATGCAAAGAAAAAAATAATGAAAAAGATGGAACAGAATATTCAAGAACTGTGGGTGTGGGGTGATTACAAAAGGCACAACCTAACTATAATGAGCACTAAAAGAGAAGAGAGAGACACAAGCATGCCTCCTTTTGTTGTGCTTTGCTTTATTGCACTTTGCAGGTACTGCATTTTTTACCTGTTGAAGATGTGTGGCAACCCTGCATATAGCAGGTCTGTCAGTGCCATTTTCCAACAGCATGTGCTCACTTAGTGTCTGTGTCCCATTTTGGTAATTCTCACAGTATTTCAAACTTTTTCATTTTTATTATATCTTATGGTGATCTGTGATCAGTGATCTTTGATGTTATAATTGTAATTGTTTCGGGGAGCCACAAACAATGTCCATATAAGACAATGAACTTAATCGATAAATGTTGTGTGTGCTCTGACTGTTCCACCAACCCTCCATTCCCCATCTCCCCTCCTCTCCTCAGGCCTCCCTATTCCCTGTGCCACAACAATATTGAAATTAGGTTGTTTGATAACCTTACAATGGACTCTATGTGTTCAAGTGAAGGAAAGGTCATACATCTCTCACTTTAAAAGACAAATGATTAAGTTTAGTGAGGAAGGCACGTCAGAAGCTGAAATATAGGCTGAACACTAGACCTCTTGTGCTAGTTAGCATAGTTGTAAATGCAAAGGAAAAGTTCTTGAAGGAAATTAAAAGTGCTACTCTGGTGAATATATGAATAAAAAGAAAGCAAAACAGCCTTATTGCTGATATGGAGAAAGTTTTAGTGGTCTGGATAGATCAAACCAAACCACAACATTCCCTTAAGCCAAAGTCCAATCCAGAGAAAGGCCCTAACTCTCTCCAAGTCTATGGAGGCTGAGGGGCAAGAAAGCGGCAGAAGAAAAGTTTGAAACTAGCAGAGGTTGGTTCATGAGGTTTAAAGAAAGAAGCCTTCTCCGTAACATCAAAGTGCCATGTGAAGCAGCGAGTACTGATGTAGAACTGCAGCAAGTTCTGATGTAGAACTGCAGCAAGTTATCTAGAAGTTGTAGCTAAGATCATTGATGAAAGTGGCTACACTAAACAACACATTATCAGTGTAGATGAAACAGCCTTTTATTGGAAGAAGATGCCATCTAGGACTTCATAGCTAAAGAGGAGAAGTCAATGCCTACTTGGTGGCTGACTCTCTTGTTAGGGGCCAAAACACCTGGTGACTTTCAGTTCATTTATGATTTCAAGCTCATTTATGATTCTGAAAAATCCTAGGTTCTTTAAGAATTATGCTAAATCTATTCTGCCTGTCCTATGTAAATCGAACAACAAAGCCTGGATGATAGCACATCTATTTACAGCATGGCTTGCTGGCTATATTAAGTTCACTGTTGAGACTTACTACTCACAAGAAAGGATTCCTTTAAAAATAGTACTGCTCATTGACAATGCATCCAGTCGCCTAAGAGTTCTGTTGGAGATATGCATGGAGATGAATGTTGTTTCATGCCTGATAATACAACATCCATTCTGCAGCCCATAGATCAAAGAGTCATTTTGACTTTCAAATCTTATTATTTAAGAAATACATTTTGTAAGGCTATAGCTACCATAGTGATTCCTCTGATGGATGTGAGCAAAGTAAACTGAAAACCTTCTGGAAAGGATTCACCGTTCTAGATGCCATTAAGAATATTCATGATTCATGGGAGGAGGTCAAAATATCAACAGTAAGAGGAGTTTGGAAGAAGTTGATTTCAAGCCTCATGGAGGACTTAAAAGGTTCAAGACTTCAGTGGAGGGAGTCACTGCAGATGTTGTGGAAATAGCAAGAGAACTAGAGTTAGAAGTGAAACCTGAAGATGTGACTGCATTTCTGCAATCTCATGGCAAAACTTTAACAGATGAGGAGGTATTGCTTCTTATGGATGAGCAAAGAAAGTGGTTTCTTGAAATCAAATGTACTACTGGTGAAGATGCTGTGAACATTCTTGACATAACAAAAAAGGATTTAGAATACTATATAAACAGTTGATAAAGCAGCAGCAGGGTTTGAGAGGATTGACTTCAATTTTGAAAGAAGTTCTACTGTGGGTAAAACGCTATTAAACAGCATTGCATGTACAGGGAAATCTTTCATGAAAGGAAGAGTTGATCAATGCAGCACTCTTCATTGTCCTATTTTAAGAAATTGCCACAGCTAATTCAACCTTCAGCAACCACCACCCTGATCAGTCACAGCTTACAACATCAAGGCAAGACCCTCCACAAGATAAGGACTTGCTAAAGGCTCAGATGATTGTTAGTATTTTTTAGCAGTAAGTTATTATTTAATTAAGGTATGCACATATCTTTTTTTTTTTTTTTTTTAGTATTTTTTTCGTGACTGGTAAGGGGATCGCAACCCTTGGTGTGGTGTCGCCCACACCGCACTCAGCCAGTGAGCGCACCGGCCATTCCTATATAGGATCCAAACCTGCGGCGGGAGTGTCACTGCGCTCCCAGCGCTGCACTCTCCCAAGTGCGCCACAGGCTCGGCCCTGCACATATCTTTTTAAAGACAGAATGCTGTTGCACACTTAATAGACTACAGTATATTGTAAATGTATCTTTTATATGCACTGGGAAACCAAAAAAATTTCTGTGACTCGCTTTATTGTGAATTCAACTTTACTGAGGTGGTCTGAAATTAAATTCACAATATATCTTAGGCAAAGGCATGCTTATAGAGAAGAGAAGAAATATTTGAAGAATTAATGGTTGATAATTTTCCAAAGTTAGTGAAAAATACACAACCATGGATCCAGGAATCTCGGAGAACAACCACCAGGCTAAATACTAAAAAAAGAAAAAAAAAACTACAGTAGGCATGGCATATCCAAACTTCAGAAAGTCAAAGACAAAGAGTAAATCTTGAAAGAAGAGATGAGAAGAAAGGGAGAGTAAGTGGGTGGGGGAGGAAACACCATACTTAGGAGGAAGGATAAGATTTACATCTAACTTCTTTTCAGATACCACTCAAGCAAGAAGAGAGTAGAATGAAATATTTAAAGTGTTCAAAGAAAAAAACCCACCAATCTAAAATTCTGTAGTCAGCAAAATTATCCTTTGAGGGCTGGCCTGGTGGCGCACTGCTACAGTGCGCCGCTTGGGAGTGTGGCGGCACTCCTGCCGAGGGTTCGGATCCCACATACAGACTGGTTCCCGCTCACTGGCTGAGCGAGGTGCGGGCTCGACACTGAGGGTTGCGATCCGTTGCCGGACACGAAAAAAGACAAAAAGGAAAAAAAAAATTATCCTTTGAAAGTGAAGAAGTAAAAGTAAAGGAATAAAAGTACTCTTCTTTCTTCAAAAAAAATCTGACTTTCTCACACAAATAAAATTGAGGACATCTGTTGCCAACAGACCTTCCTTGCAAGAAATGTTAAAAGAAGTCCTTCAGAGAGAAGAAAAATAACATAGATTAGAAACAAATCTACATAAGGAGAAGAACAACATCATTAGAAGAAATAAATGTAGGTAAAACATCACAGTTTGTTAAGAAAAATAATAGTAAAAATGTATTCTGGATTATAGCTTGTGGAAAAGGGAAATGAATGACAGCAATATTAAAAGCGATAGGGGGGAAGAATTGAGAATACTATTATAAGGTACTTGCACCAATGAACAGTATAGCATTATTTGAAGGTGGACTTGGATTAGTCATATATGTATATTGCAAACTCCTGGGCAACCACTAAAATTTTTTTAAAGTATAATTGATATGCTAAGAAAAGAAAACCAAATCATGTAGAATGCTCAATTAGAGCTAAAGAAGTTGGGTAGAGGACAAGGGGAAGGATTACAATTTGTAATGATGAATATACTAATAAAAAAAAATTAAAGAAGGCAGAAAAAGAGTGAAAAAGAAATAAGAAAGAAAGGACAAGGGCAACAAAAAGACTTCCAAAGAATCAACAAAACAAAACAAAACAAAAAACTCCTGAAACAAATCAGCCCATTATAACAAGGTTGCAGGATACAAGGTTAATATACAAAAGTCAATATCTTTCCTACATACAGCAATGAGCAATTGGAATTGGAGTTAAAAACATAACATGTTATTTCCATTAGCCCCCCAAAATGAAATAGTTAGGTATAAATCTAACAAAATATGTATAAGATCTATGTGAGGAAAACTACAAAACTCTGATGAAAGAAATCAAAGGAAATGGAAATAAAAGGAGAGATATTTCACATTCGTGGGCAGAAAAATACAATGTTTTTAAGATGTTGGTTCTTCCTTCAATTAATCTATAGATTCAATGCAATGCAAATCAAAACCCCAACAACTTACTTTGTGAATATCAACAAACTGATTCTAAAGTTTATGTAGAAAGACAAAGACCAGAATAGCTAATACAGTATTGGAGAAGAACAAATTCAGAGGACTGACACTACCTAACTTCAAGACTTACTATAAAGCTACAGTAATCAAGACAGTGTGGGATTGGCAAAAGAATAGACAAATAGATCAGGGGAACAGAAAAGAGAGCCCAGAAATAGACCCACACAAAAATAGCTACCTGTCTCTGACAGAGGAGCAAAGGCATTTCAATGGAGAAAGAGTAGTCTTTTCAACAAATAGCACTGGAACGACTAGTCACATGCAAAAAAATAAATCTAAGCTCTGACCTTATTACACCTTTCACAAAAATTAACTCAGAATGGATCAAACTATAACATTTCTGGAAAATAACAAGAAATTCCAGATGACCTTGGATTTGGCAATGAATTTTTAGATATAACACCAAAAGTACAATCCATGAAAGAAAAAAATTGCTAAGTTGAACTTCATTAAATATTAAACTTTTCTTCTGCAAAAGACACTGCTAAGAGAGTAAAACACAAGCCATATATTGAGAGAAAATATTTGCAAAACACATATCTGACAAAGAACTTGTATCCAAAATATACAAAGAACTCTTAAAATGTAGCAATAAGAAAATAAGCGACCCAATTAAAAAATAGGCATAAGACCTGAACAAACATCACTAAAGATTTACAGATGGCAAACAAACATATGAAAAGATGCTCAACATCATATATCACTAGGGAATTATAAATTTAAACGGTAATCAGATATCACAACAGTCTTAAAATAGCTAAAAATCCAAAACAGTGGTAACACCATATGCTGGTGAAGATGTGGAGCAACACAAACTCTCATGTATTGCTGGTAGAAATGAAAAAATGGTGCAGCCACTTTGGAAGACAGTTTTTCTGTTTATTACAAAGTTAAAGATAGTCTTACCATGCAGTCTGACAATCACATTCCTGGCTGTTTACCTGAGTGACTTGAAAATTTATGTCCGCATAAAACCTGCACACAAACATTGATAGCAGCTTTACTCATAATTGCCAAAAATTGGAAGCAGTAAATTTTCACCAATAGGTGAATGGATAAACACACTGTGGTACAGTACATCTATACAATGGAATATTATTATTCAGCAATTAAAAGAAATGAACTATTAGGAAAAATAAGTTCTAGTGGTATACAGTAGTGCTAAGCATCTATAATTAACAATAATTTATTGTATGTTGGCAAATGGCTAGAAGAAGAGCTTAAATGTTCTCATCACAAAGAAACGATAAATTTTGTGATGAAGAATTTGCTAACTACCCTGATTTGATCACTACACATTGTATACATGTATTGAAATATAACCCTGTAACCTATAAATATGTATAGTCAATACATTTCAATTAAAAAATAAATTAAAAAATAAATGATTTTCTATCAAGCCAACAAAAGACATGGAGGAAACTTCGATGCATATTGTTACGTTACTAAACAAAAGAAGCCAGTCTGAAAAAGCTATGTATTATATGATTCCAACTCTATGACATTCTGGAAAAGGCAAAACTATGGAGATAGTAAAAAGATCACTGGTTGCCAGGGACTGAGGGGAAGAAGGGAGGGATGAGTACATAGGTGGAGCAGTGAGATTATTTTCTTATGGTGTATACTTGACATTATGCATTAGGCAAGACCCTTAGAACTACACAACACAAAGATGAACCCTAATATAAACTATGGACTTTAGTCAATAATAATGAATCAATATTGATTTATCAATTGCAACAAATGTACCAAACCAATGCAAGCTGTCAATAACAGGGAAAACTGTGAGCTTGGGGGTGAGGTGAGGGAAGGTGGAGTATATGGGAACTCTCTGTACTTTCTGTTCAATTTTTCTGTAAACCTAAATGGCTCTAAGAAATAAATTCTATTAATTAAAAGATAAAAAAAGTAAAATACCATTCCAAAGTCAAGTTTTCATATTTTCCTGAATAAAGCAAAAGGCTTAAATTTGTAGGAATGAACGCTAATGAAATATCCCTTTGACTATACTTTGACTAGAAAGGAAAGTGATATTTCCTTTCCAACATCAAAGTCAGTTGGAAGATTCTCAAAAGCCACAGCTCCTTAAGAATTTCCATTTCTAGAAAGGAATGATATAAGAGAAAAGAGAGCAGAGTTGCATGTTTGAAAATTAATAGTAATACTCTCTCCTGATCCAGATACTTAATAGTATTTTAACATTTTTTTAATCCATAAAATTAATTTTGAATTGTCAAAATTACCAATTTTGATAGCCAATTCTATCAGTTGGTACATTAATAAACAGAATAAAGATATTTACAAAGACTCTGCCTTGCACATTTCCTATACCCGATTCCAGACCACACCAATGTGTTAGCTTACTTAAAATATATAATGGTATCATTCGTTAATTCAGTATATATTTTTTCCATTCTATTATGGGTCAGACATCTACTTTCTGTTTAATCTTCAGGTTTGTGTGCCATTGCAGTGTGAGTTTCTTATAGGCAGGAGCATTTTTGTCTTGGCATCCCCATCGTCTAGGATTGGTGCCCAGCACACAAGAACAACAGTTCTTTAGCACCTGCTGTATTCTAAGCACTGTGGTAAGCATTTGTGATACGCTCTTTCATTCAAGCACCAGGACAGCCCTAGGAAGTAGGAATTGTGGTGATAATAGTATGCATCAGTAAGTTAATGGTCAAGGACGTAAAAATACAAGTCAGAAAGCTAGGAAGCAGTAGAAACAGAATTATAGACCAAGTCACTCCTTTATGCAACTCAAACTTTGATAATGGTGTATAGGGAATGCTCACAGCTACAGTAAGTGGGGGCAGGGAGGAAAAAAAATATGTAGCTCATCTTCCCGCAGTGTCAATTTTAGAATGAGAGAAAATTGAGTAACATAACTATGTGTGTGTGTGTGGGTATGTTATGCATGTGGTTAGAAAAATTCAAATACAGCAAATAAGCAAATACAGAAAAGTTCAACTGACCTTCCTTTCATCTTCTCTCTCACTAGAGGTACCTGCTATTACCAAGGTATGTTATGCATGTGGTTAGAAAAATTCAAATACAGCAAATAAGCAAATAAAGAAAAGTTCAACTGACCTTCCTTTCATCTTCTCTCTCACTAGAGGTACCTGCTATTACCAATTATTTGTATATCCGTTCAGAGATTTTCATGTAGTATACAAAAAGATCTGTGTTTTGTGTCTTTCCCATATGTTCAAATGATAGAATAGTACACCCTTAGTCTACCTGGTGAATTTATACCATGTAAAAATATTGTTGGAGATTATCTCTTATAAGTTCATATGTATTATTAAAGTCAAAAAATTATAGAGACAAATCTCTAAGAAAAAGTTTTATTTAAGAACAGGGCATTGCAATAGGAATACACATGCCATAGTAAACTACGTGCATATTCAGGGAGGTAAAAGAAGACAAAGTGTTTTAAAGGAAAAGTGACGGAGGATTACATAATTGTTTGGGTATAATTATCCTTGGCTACAAGGATCAATAACAAGGGTGACGCCAGTCCGAGGTTGGACAGACAGTTGCTGGGCAAAATGTTTTTTTATTATTGTTGTAATGGCCTCTGTGCAAGGTTGTGGTTTTCTGGAGTCCTTTGTGATAATTTTTATCAGGGATTTGTGCATGAGAACTCTTCCTTCATGGCCTTCCCCAGCTCTGTTTGTCAGGAGTTTTTTAATACAAGTGACTTCATTTTGATTCTGACAACTTTTACAATATCTAATATTTTAAATATTTTATTATAAAATACACAGATATATGATGTAGAGTGCAAAATCAAAAAATGTGTAAATTAATGTAGTACTAATATTTATAAACAAGGATCTATTAAATTTGATTGCAAATAAAATTAGTTTTCTCTAGGCAGGTTAGAAAAAAGACATTTAACAACTGGAAAGACAAATTTTTACAGAAAGACAAACTTTGATGTTCCAGTTTGCTTTGGTTAAACCCCACCATATCAATTTCCTTATGTTTGTGAAAGCTATCAACATTAAATGAAGTATAAATAGAGAAAATTGCTTTCTACCTATATTCACCATTCTTTTTTTTTTTTTTTTCCTTTTTGTCTTTTTTCGTGACCGGCAATGGATCGCAACCCTCAGTGTCGTGCCTGTACCGGACCGGGACCAGCAACAGGATCACAACCCTCGGTGTCGCGCCCGCACCTCGCTCAGCCAGTGAGCGGCCGGTCCGCATGTGGGATCCGAACCCTCAGCGGGAGTGTCGCCGCGCTCCCAAGCGGCGCACTGTAGCAGTGCGCCACCGGGCCGGCCCTATATTCACCATTCTAACCAGTTAAAAAAACTTAGTTTATTCCATCCTTTGTCCTTACTATCTGTAAAGTGACTATTCTGGTTTTGCATATCATACATCATTTGCAAGGAATCTACATTTTTTTGTTGTAAATGACTCACAATTTCAAAATCCAGTTGGAACCAGCTTAGATTCACCTGAGTTTTATAAAAGCGAAGAGTGAAAAGTACACTATGAGTCTAAGAATTCTTCTTTTTAAGTTTATTTATTAATATCGCTGTTTTTTTGTCTTTTTTTTTACATTCTATGATGTTGTGGTGGAGCAGTTGGGAAGGAGAGGGAGATGGGAAGTGGGAAGAAAATAGGGTGGGAGAAGGAGGAAGGAGGAGGGGCAGAGTTATGGCCTGTGGCACCCCCACATTCCTGCATGGGAGACCAGGGGGCTTCCAGTGGTGGCTTGGTCCTTGTTGAGCTAGATGCAGATGGCAGAGGGGTGTGGCTGAAGCCCTCACTCTCCCACCCTCGGAACTGGTTTTGGGTGTTGGGCAGGGGATCATGGTCGAGACCCCCAGTCCTCCCCCCCTCCCTGGCTTGGTAGCGCAGGGGACTTCCGGTCCTTCTAGGTTTTATAGGTGTTCTTTGGTGATGACAGACCTTTACTAGTTAATATCAAACTTTGTCTCTGGTCTGTGGGTATTTTGGGTTTTTTTCAATTATGTGTTGGATTATTTACTGTTCCCACCACTTAAACTCTGCACCTGAACTAATATGTTGTCCTTTGCTTACTTCTAAAATGGGAGAACTTCCTGTGGGATCCAGTACTTGAGCTCTGTGGTTGAGCTAAATTGTTGCTTTGCTGCTGATTCCCTGGGGAAGGCTTTTTGTGCAGCTCAGGTTTTAATGGTTGACTTTATAGGTGTTTCCAAGACTCGTGAGATCCAGTACTCCTGGAAACTCTAGTCTGGGCCTGAGTCTTTTCAGCAAACTGCACACCTGCAGTACTATATTCCTGACCAGTCTCCACTGAGTGGTCCTACACTGATTGGGGTGCTGATCAGCTGTCCTTGCTGTGCCCCAGTGTTCCTTTGGTGGCCCATCTTCCCCACTGCCTGTGCTCCAAACACTTCCCATGGGACGGGCCATGCTCTGGTCCCTTGTGATGACTCACCAGCCTCTGAGTGGCTCTTTTTTTAGTTGTCTGTGGCCCCTCGCTCCGATGTGGGTCCACAGGAACCTTGTTACCGGTCTTGCTGGCCTGAGGGCCACCAAGGCCCTCCTCTCCCATGCAGCCTCCAAGCAGTGCCATCCAAAGGGCACAGCAGTGGGTTTTGCCAGCTCCTGCTCCATGAGCTCAGCAGCTCCAGCCTTGAAGCAGCCGAGGCTCAAAACAGTTGGAGAAGTTCCTTCTTTCTCTCATCGTGGCTTCTCCCGCCTTCATGCACTTTGTAGGTCTCTCCTCCTCTTCCCCTGAGCTCTAGAAGCTCCAGCTTGGCTGTTGTTGCTTTTTAATAGTTGTAAATTGGTTGATTTGTAGGAGAGAGTGATGCTGGGGACCGTCTATTCTGCCATTTTGACCAGAAGCCCTGAATCTAAGAATTCTGTAGTAGGAGTTTTAGGAATTCACCTGCTGGCTTTCAAGCATTTAATGATTGTGATATGAATTAATATTATTCAATTATTCTTTATTCGGGACCCAAATTCAGAATTGTTCACATGTCTCTAGAGGAGAAACATTTTCAAGTTCTATATACAGTCTGCTGAAGTTCTGCCCAACAATGCTAAACAATAAGCTCTGGCATCTCCATTAAACTTTGTTTCAGTGCTGCAAGAAAATAGTTTTTTTTTTTTTTTCATGTAATAATACAGGCCCCAGGTGATGGAGGGTAAATAAGAGAATCTCAAAATAAATCTTAGGACAGAAGTGCTTTATTTTATAAGGTATTTGTGTGATGCAGTCATTCTCTTCAAAATAACTGTGGTTTCTACCAGGAAGAAAAACACTACGAAAATGTTAAAAATGCCAGTGAAAATGGCATTTAAAGGTATTTTTCCTTTAGGTGTTAATTTCCACTGCAAGTTGTACCTTTTTCCCCCTGGGGATTTAAAAATGACCATTTAAATTCAAAAACTGTAATAGAAGAGTTAAATCAGAAATGAAAGAAGGATCTTACATTGCTTAATATTTATCCTAGCTTTTTTTTTTTTTTTCCATTTACCCTAAGCCACTGGCAATTCATATTTTCCAAATTTTGGGTGGATAATGTTTTCCCTTTGATTTTTTTTGTGGGTAATGAAGAAACATTAGCTGTTTGGCTCTTATATTGGAAAACTTATAAAGTTTCCTTTGATTATGTATGTCAGAACTTGCCCATGAAGAAGTAGACGCAGTCAGAAGAAGCTGGTTACTTTTATACCTGGACTTGCAAAGACAGGTTAGCTACTCTCTTATGTGAGTGTAAATTACACAGCAGTACCAGATAAGCCAACACTTCACAGGATTATCTTATTATCAGGGATCGTGCTATTATTAAATAGTTGTATGTACCATGTCACCATGGTTTGAGGTGGATCCTGGGAATTGCAGACAATCTCTGTGGCTACCTCAACCAACACTTTCTAGTTCTGACTTCACTTCCACCCCTCACTTCTTGTCTACTCTTCTGGGATCATAAGGTACAAATGGAAGACCATCTAGTGAGCTGTTAAAAGTTTTTGTATTTGGACAGATACACATTGGGACCCTTGAACTAACTGTTCCTTCAACACCCCTCAGGTGACCAGGCAGCAGAACATTTTGGATCTTGCTGCATGAATATTCTCCAAGCCCCATTCCAGATCTTATTAGCAAGATCTGTGGTAACTAGGTCAGGGACAAAAGTTTGCCTCAAGGTCTTGGTGCTATTGTCACTTTATTGATACTTTCTATTGGAGCAAAGACAAATCTAGAGCTTGATTATCCAAGGAACTGCAGGCTGAAATAGCTGAGAAGATTATGTGCTAGGATAAGAGGAGTCCACACTAAAACATGATTACATTGGTGTAGCAGTGGATACCTAGTGTATGCATATCTCAAAACACATCATACTCACATAAAATCTCCATAAAGTTGGTTAGAAATGACACTGTCATAAAGAAGCACACCACCTGTTCAATGTACCACCCTTCTAATTTCAGTTCCTTTCCTTTGTATGATGCTCACAAGGCATTTCAATATCAATTGGTTGATCACCTAGATTTTGTTTACACCCTAGCCTTCAGTTTTTCATTTTGACTCTCTTTATCCCATTGGTTTCTGGATCTCAGCTCCATTTTTCAGAGCTTTACATGCTCTGTTTTCATTACTCCAACCAGAAGAATATGTATGGTATCTGATTATCAGCTGGCATAAAGGAGGAGAATTCACGACGACAAAATAGCTGAATAAATTCTCCCTGCTTCAAAATGTGGAGGGAAAATGAAATGGCCAAACATAGATGTTAAAAGCTTGTTCCTTGCTCCTCCCTGCTCAACCAAGGGTTGCTCCATGTTTAGGGAATGAATGCCACTGAGAGTATTAGCAAAATATGTGTGTCATTGAATATGAGGCAAATATCTGAGTCATACATGTGATTCTCATATTGCATTTGGGCATCCCTAGGTATATTCTTAAGTGGCTTGAGGACTTGGAAACCACCTTTAGGAAACCTGAAGCTTGAATATTAGTCCAATAGGGAGAAGAAATGTTCCGTTAGCCTTCCAATTAAAGAAATATACTGCCAAGAGCCTTAGCTGTGTGTCCTGTAAGCTTGAGAGAATAGGAATGTTTTCTTTTAACACATTTATTACTTTTTGTCCAGTATTTCAGTACAGTATAAGCTCTATTGTGGCAATGATCTGTCTGCCTTGTTAAGTGCTATGTCTTTGGTACTTTGAATAGTGCCTGGCACAGAAAAGGAGCTCAATAAATATCATTTCATTGCTGTCCTAAAAACTGGGCTCTATAAACACTGGTGTGTAGAAGCTCTGAAAATAAGGAATGGTTTAAATAAATATCACATAGCTTACTTGGAGGCCCAGAGACTAAGGATGTTGGACAACATTTGTGTAGAATAATCTCAGAAAAGGGAGAAGTAATGTCCTTGAGAAGCTTCTTCTATGATGTGTTGAAATGAGTACTCTTTGTGGATCAGGATCTTAGGTTCCTGACCTGTTCTGCCATCCACAATCCAGACAACCCTTCCTTCTTTGTGCCTCAGTGTGTCCTCATCTGAAAAATAAGAGATTTGGGCTATATAATCTCCAAGTCCCTTCTAGCTCTAAAATTTTATGGAAAATCTCCCTTAGAATAATCTATCTCACACAGGCCTTTGAGGAATAAGGCTGAGAAACACAGATTGAATGTCATAACTAAATTAGTAGACAATTAGAGTCAAAGACCAAATTTTTGTTAAGCATTACAAAAATAAGAATCCTTCACATCTGAATAAAGCATTTACTATTTTCAAGGCACTTCTACATCTATCACCCTATTTGATTTTTAAAACCACCTTGTAAAACCATCTAATATATTGCACTAAGAAATAGGTTTATGGTGGAATAAGATCACACAGAAAATTAGTGATAGAGGTAAGATTAAATTCCAAATCTCCAGTCTTAGTTTTAGGTTTTTTTGTTTTTTTTTTTTCCTTCTCAACATATATCTTTTAAGTTGGCCAGTAAAATCTTTTACATTTGCTTTGACAAAGTAATAGGGCATCATGGCTTGGCCAATTTTGTTTTTTTTTTTTTCCTTCTCAACATATATCTTTTAAATTGGCCAGTAAAATCTTTTACATTTGCTTTGACAAAGTAATAGGGCATCATGGCTTGGCCAAAACTGAGATTCCAACAGAGCTATTGACAGAAATAGACAACTTTCTCTTCATGCACATCTATTTGCACCCATTTGATTTGATTTATGCAGATACTGATAAACCTTCTGAGAAAATAATTGGAATAACATCAATTATTGGATCTCAGGCATACATAGGCATCAATAGGCAACAAATACAAAGAATTTGAAGGGAGCAAATTACAATAAAATGATAGCTGAATGTCCAAGAAAATTTATCCTACTGGGAAAAAGCCTGACGTGCATTGGATTTAGCAACAAAAGCTAAAGGACTGAAGAGAGTAGTTCTGGGTTTTTTGTTTTGTTTGTTTGTTTGAAACACATTGGGACTTAAGAAATGTGTTGTGAGACTCTCTAATATAGCATAATACAGAAAGGAGAAAGTTGTTTCCCTTCTCACGTAGCAGCTTACTGCTACTGAGCTGCTAAGTAGCAAGAATTACACCATAGCAAGGATTGAGAGCACTGATGGCTAGAGTGGTTGGCAACGATCTGTGCCTAGTATAGAACACCAGTATGGCAGAGGCAAGCAACAGCACTTAAGCAGCTCTTCAGCTGGCATTTAACTGCAGCAGAGCCCCAGCATGGTAGAGGCCAGCCATGGTTAAGAAAGAGAAAGTCCTAGACTAAGTAATTAATGCATGTGAGAATCCTCTGGGATTCTCAGAAAAACTTGGGGGAATTAGAATTCCTGCCTAAGTACGTAGAGACTTCTACTAGCAAAATGTCATGCAGGATTATAAAACAATGAGTACTGTTTTCTGGATTTTGGCTCTTCCTAAGCCATGCTGCTTTAGCTTGCTTTCTGGTTAGAAGTTTGACTTAAACTATCTGAAGAATTCTTAAGGTCATTCTCAGTGAGTGATCCATTGATTTCAGCTAATTCCCATATACCGCGAAATAATTTTCTCTGCTTTTGGTTTTCCAGTGAAGGCTGCTAATATGCATTTTTATCAAAATTAGTTTTGCTTGAAGTTGAAATGATACCTCATTAAATTTCTGAAAAATTCAAACCATACATATAAGCTATTTTTTGTGTGTTTTCAGATCTCCTTTGCTAAATCTGTCTCCTTTACTTTCTGAAAAATGAATTATCATATCTAAAAGGTTTACAAATCTTGTTGATAGTGTCCTTCAGAAAGCCATAGGACTTCTGGATGTAGAAGAAAACTCATAGACTGTTCCTTCTCAACATTAAAGTTTCTGAAAAGGCAATCATATTTATTATGTGACTGTACTTTATTGATAGTTTGAATTATATTAGGGAGAGAATGATAAAGAACTGGACTAACCTTTTGTGTGAGCAGTTGATATCAATGCACAATGTAGTTTATTGCAAGAACATCAAGATGTACTTCCTTTAGGTGAGCCAGAAACCCTTATGTCTTCCAGCTATGGAATTGGCTCCATCAGAAGCACAGGATGTCTAATTCTCCAATGTCACTCGTGTTTCATCAAACCAAAATTTTACAGCAGCAAAAATAGATGCTCTAGTATAGTCAGCTACTAAAAAATTTACAAACATACCTTCTTTACATTTACAATCAGTCATTGAGATAACAAACAGTTGCCATTAGAAGGGCTTTCTTGACAGTAACTGTTTCATCAATCTGAATAGAAAATTTTTCTCGTTTTTAATGTGCCAATTAACTGCTTTGCAATGTTAACAACTCATAGACATATCTTTGAGTAGTAGAATCATTGCTTAATTGCAGTTCTTTTAAAATACTGGATATTGCTTAATCACTATTGAAATTGCAGTCTTTATGTTCATATGATAGCCTCAGCAAATGTATAAGTAAGATCAGGTTTTGCAATGATTTCTGCAATTTTATAAGACCCAATCATTTCAACGTCATTTATATATTCTTCTTAACTAAGGAAGTAGCAATGTTATATTGCTCAAAATTCTGTTTGAAATTTTTGAAATATTCTATACATTTACTTACTTTATCAGAATGTTTGTGTTTCAAGTGAAGTCTTAATGGTTTCATAGCCTCAGTTGGAAAAAAAAACTATCGTAGTATCGTATCAAGACAACATAGATTGTCTTGAGTTGAACGGGCCTTCAATAAAACCATAGGCTGATATTCAGTAAGATGTTTTCGAAATTTCTTTTCAGCACTTGACGTAATTAATGATGGGTTTAATGACTTTTGTAATACTAAATAATAACATGTAAACTATTTTTACTTAGTTCTCAAAGTCCAAGTCATCCACAAAAGCACTGAGAATCAAACATAGACAACACCCACAAGGTTGCCAATGGCAGCCAACAAACATACACAGTCCACCTATCACCATGCAACTTCAAGACAGAGCAATCAATTCAGAAAAAGTCTGCCAGTCACAGCCATCTATTCACCATAGATTTGTGTATTTTCCATAATGTCAGTCTTGCTCGTGTAATGGCCAAGAAAACCCCAAAATAGAAATGAAATATTAAAGAACAAGATTTTTGTCAGGTAGGGTTAAGCTTTAGAGATCCACAAGCCATCATAATATTTAAGAGTATTTTCCCACCCAAGAATCTATTTTTACCCTCTTCTGGGTAATATTGTGACCATTCAAAATGCATGTATTAGAGGTACTTGTGATGGGGAAAAAAGTCATTTAAAGTTCATGGCAAGTCCTGAAAAGGAAATCACAGCACAGACCTTTGGGGGTTCTGGCACAAAGCCATGCCTTCTGCTACAAAGAACCATAAACCACTCAGAAAGCTTCTCTGTGGGCTATTGGGCCATGGCAAAAATAGAGCATATGACCATGAAACAGCAAGTAGCCATGTAGCTAGAGCTACCCATCATGAGCTGGGTTCTTTCAGGCTTACCTAGGGACCTACTTTATAGCACAGGGGTGTAGCTATGGCACACAGCCATGGGTTCCACTGGTTCTATCACATATGGATTCCCCTAGAAGCCCTAAGCCCAACAGAGTGGCAAAACAGCCTCCTAAAGATGCATCTGAGGCTCCTTCTTGGAGATGATACCCTGTGAGGTTGTCATCATCTCCCAAAATAGGAGATGAAAACCATTATATAGTAATTCTGTATCCTAAATAGATAGAATACAAAGGGTTGGGAATCGAAAAAATGGACTAGAAATGTCTCTTTATATCATCACTCCTAGTGACCCATTTGAGAAACCTGTATTTTCCATCCCTGGGTTTTGGGGGTCTGGAGGCCCTGTTACCAAAGGACATAATAAGAGCCCCATTGCATTTTAAGTTTGAGATTCCACCTGGTCACTTTAGGCTCCATTTGGCAAGAGATTAGCAAACAAGGAAAGGAATCACTATCCTGGCAAGAACAATTGCCCCTGATCATCAGGAGGAAGTACGGCTATAGCTCCATAGTGGGGGCAGGGAAGAGTATGTTTGGCAGCCAGGTGATCCACTGGAGTTTCTCTTGGTTTTCCCATATCCTCTTGCTTTATATGAATGGATACTGATATGGATTGAATGTTTGTCCCCTCCAAAGCTCATGTGGAAGATTGATCTCCAATGTGGCAGTGTTGAAAGGTGGGGCTTTAGGAGGTGATTAGATCTTGAGGTCCCTGCCCTCATCAATGAATTAATCCATTAATGGGTTATTATAAGTGTGTAGTGGTAGCTATATAAGGAAAGCACATGAAAAGTGCTCTTCTCCCTCCTCTGCCATGTGATATTGTCACCTCAGGACTCTGTAGAGTCCTCACCAGGAAGGGGTCCTCACCAGATAAGCCCCTGAACCTTGGACTTCCCAGACTCCAAAACTGTAAGAAATAAATTTTATTTCTTTATAAATTACCCAGTTTAAGGTATTCTGTTATGAGCTACAAAAAATGGACTAATACAGAAAATTGGTACTGAGAGTGGGGTGTTGCTTATAAATAAAAACTGAAAGTGTGGCATTGGCTTTGAAACTGAGTAATGGGCAGAGACTGGAAGAATTTGGAGGAGCAGGATAGAAAAAGCCTAAATTCTCCTGAGGACTTAGAAGACAAGAAGACCAGGGAAAGTTTGGGACATCTTAAAGACTGGGTAAGAGAAGAGGTCTTAGATGGAAACGAGGAAGAGCTTATTGGAAATTAGAGTAAAATTTATCCTTGTTATGCAGTTACAAATAACATGTTTGGGTGTGTCCATGCCTGGGGGCTTTATGAAATGCAGAACTTAAGAGTGATGAACAAGGATATTTGGCAGAAAAAATTTCTAATTAGCAAAGCATTCAAGGAGCTGCTTGGCTACTTTGAACAGCTTACACTGAATTATGGCAGAAAAGGCATGACATAAAGCTGGAATTTATAATTAAAAGGGAAGCAGAGGGTGAAAAATTGGAAAATTCTCAGCCTGGCCAAAGAAAAAGTGTGTTTGGGAAAGGAAACCAAGGGTGTAGCCCAGTGAACATCTGCTATGGAGATTAGTACAGAGAGAGGGTATCATCAAGAGAATGAAAAAAAAAAAAAAAGCAAAAAAACAAAGGCATTTCAGAGATCTTTGAAGTTGTCCCTCCCATAACAGGCCCAGAGACCTAGGAATACTTAATGGTTTCTGGGAACAGTACTGTGGCACCCTCCATGAGATTGTTGCCCAGGGCCACCTTGGGATGCTACTCCCCACACCCCAGCTGCTCCCTACTTTTCAGCACAGCACTCTTCAGCTGCCCCAGCTGTAGCTAAAATGTCCCTAGGTGTGGCTCCACCTTCCACTTCAAAAGATATAAGCCGAAAGCCCTGGTGGCACCCACATAGTGCTAAGTCTGCAGGCTGGCAGACAGAATGCAAGAGCTGTGGAGGCATGGCAGCCTCCACCCAGATTTCAAAGGATATATAGAAAAGCCTGGGGGCCAAGGAAGAGATTTGTCACAGGGGTGGAGTCACCACTGGGAGTCTCCACTAGAGCAATGGTGAGCAGAAATGGGAGGTTGGAGTTGCAGCAGAGAACCCTCAACAGAGCAATGCCTAGTGGAGCTGTGGGAGTGGGACCACCATTGCAATCCCATAACTATAGAGCTGCCAGTGTGCAACACCATCCTGGGAGAACTGAAACATGGGCTGAGACCAAGAAAGCCATGAGGGTGGGCCTCCCCAAGCCCTGGGGGCCCCAGCCCCCAGACCAGTGTGCAGAGGATGCCAGACATGGAGTCAAGGGAGATTATTCTCCAGCTTTAAAATTTAATGCCTGCCATCCTGGGTTTCAAACATGCTTGGGACACTTTAACCCCTCCTTTTGGCTCATTTCTTCCTTTTGGAATGAAAATTTGTGTCTTATGTCTGTACCACTATTGTCTGTTGAAAGTAGATAACTTGTTTTTATTTCACAGATGGGTCTTTGGACTTTGAACTTTTATTTGGTGCTGGAACAAGTTAAGACTTCAGAGCTATGAGGATGAAATGAATGTATTTCTATATAAGAAGGACATGAACTTTGGGGGGCCAGGAGTGGAATGATATGGGTTGATTGTTTGTCCCCTCCAAAGCTCATGTGGAATATTGATCTCTAATGTGGCAGTGTTGAAAGGTGGGAACTTTAGGAGATGATTGGATCTTGAGGGCCCTGTCCTCATCCATAGATTAATTCATTAATGGCTTAATGGATTAATGGGTTATCATGGGTGTGGAGTCGTGACATTACAAGGACAGCACATGAGAAATGCTCTTCTCCTTCTTCCACCCTGGGTCACCTTGTGACTCTGTAGAGTTCCCACCAGGAGGAAGGCCTCACCAGATGTGCTCCCTTGATCTTGGACTTCCCAGTCTATGAACTGGGAACAAATTTTATTTATAAATTTCCCAGTTTCAGGCATTCTGTTATGAGTGATGGAACATGGACTTATACAGACATCAACAGCCACCTCCTAAGAAGGGTAATGGTAAGGAGAGGTTCAGATCCCTCAGGGATGAGGGTCTAGGTTTTTCTACCATGCACACTGCCTACATGAATAGAGGTGCTAAATGAAGGTGGAGAGTGGAGGAGGATAATGAATATCAGTTATGGCCCTAAGATCAATTGCAGCAGCAGGAGCTCTACTTCATCCCACTAAACTTTTTAAATTGCCCAGAAAACATGGGGTTTCCCAGCTAAACTCTTGGAGAAGCTATTCCTTGCTGGAGCAAATTTGTAAGAGGACCTGCAAGGTGCAGTGGTAGGTTTCAGTGAATTCTGGGGTGCTCCATCCAGATCCCCTCTTCAGGGCTGGCAGATCCAACACCAACTGCTGGGAAAGCCTGGCAGCTTGCAGCTCTGTCTGTCTCTGGACATTGCCCTCAGCAACAGAGGATGGCTTTGCGAAATGCTACATGCTTTTCCATGTGATGGTCTGCAACCAGTGCCCAGATGATGTGCAGGTACAAAGACACAGCCCAATTACCTCAATTACAACAGAGGATGGCTTTGCGAAATGCTACATGCTTTTCCATGTGGTGGTCTGCAACCAGTGCCCAGATGATGTGCAGGTACAAAGACACAGCCCAATTACCTCAATTTGAGAAAACTTAGAAGGGCCATCCTTTCCAGATGCTTCCAGCGGTCTCAGTTGCAAATTCATTGTGGACTGGCTTCTCCCTCTGCCCAATTCTGTCCTCTTCTCTTCTTTGCAAGTATACCTCCTTAGAGCTCTCCCCAGAAATCTTCTGCATGCTATTTTCATTTCAGAATGTTTCCAGGAAAGCCAATCTCTCATATACTATTCTGGAACATAACCAAAAATTTCCCAACAAAGCAACCCTAGCAACCTGGTTACCATCAACAGCAATCTGGTGGTCAAAATTGCAAACTGTGTTTATGACATTATTATTGTTGACTTAAACAATAATTAAAATAATTAAATAATTGTTTATTGATTCACTCATGTTTTTAAAAATCTCTTTTGGTTTTTTTAAAAAATGTGGTTTACTGAATAAGCACAACAAATGTGTATTCATAGAACAGTAGCAGAGCTTCACAGAAAAATACAAGTGTTTATCACTAGAAATTTGATGATTTTTTTAGGGGAGATAGGGTGAGGAAATAGAGGTGGAAGGGCAGAAAAGATCTGTTCTCCTCTTCATTTGTTTATTTCATGTTATGTTGTTTTTAAAATAAAGGTTTTGTTACTTATGGCTGAGAGAAGAGTGTTCCTTGTTTAAATGTTATAAAGAAAATGAGATCCCCCCTAGACTTATAGTAGTCTTAAGACAATGTCATCATTAAACACTTTTGTTAATTTTTAAATTTAAGGCTTAAAGATTTATTATTCATTCTTATCAAATGAGCTTTTCAACTTTCTGCCTTGTAATTATCCATAATAAAGAAATTAATTTGTAGAAGAGACTGACCTAAATCCAATAGACTTCAATTATTTTCTATGCAGTTTAGGAGGGAGATTTCTGAAGGTCACATGTTCTGCAATGTATTCTTAGCCCAGGGGAATTTTATGGCATGCTAAGTTGAAGCTGCTTTAATTCAAGGAATTCTTTATATATCTCTTGAGAAAATGTCCTCAAAAACACTGCTCTGAGACCAAAGTCTCCCACACATTGCAAGGGTGCACTAAAGGCCCCTCTCACATATTGATCCTAAGAATTGAGACCCATCTGGTTGTGGTTCAAGCACTTTGGTTTACAGATGCACATCTTGAGGCATAGGGAAGTGTGGCAGAATAAGAAATATATATTTGGTCTCTGCCTCAGTTCCTGGCACAGAGCTCCTAAAACTTTTGTAACTTCCTGAGCAATTGGGGTGCTAGGTGCACCTTTTTATCTAATATTTGTTCTTTGACCCCAGTTCCTGACACAGAGCTCCTAATCCCTTGGAATTTCCTGGGTGATAGGAACATCTTTTGTTCTAGCAAGGTGACATGAATGGAGGCTCCTGAATGGAGGCTGGTCATCAGAAAGACCAACCCATGATTAGAAGCTTGGAACTTTCAGGTCCAGGAAAGGGAGAGGAGCTGGAGATTGAGTTAATAATTGATCATGCCTATGTGATGAAGCCTTCATAAAATTCCCTGGACTATGGAGTTCCAAGAGCTTTTAGGTTGGTGAACACATCCATGTAATGAGAGGATAACACACCCCAACTCCATGGGGACAGAAGCTCCTGTCCTCGGGACCCTTATGAACTTCATCCTGTGTACATACCTCTTCATCTGGCTGTTCATTTATATCCTTTAAAATATTTTCTGTAATAAATAGGCAATAGCAAGTAAACTGTTTTCCTGGGTTCTGTGGCCTGTTCTAGCAAATTATTGACCCCAAGGAGGGAGTCATGGAAACCTCCAATTTGTAGCCAAGTCAGATAGAAGTTGTAGGCAACCTGGTAACCTACTCCTTGCAACTGGCATCTGAAGTGGGGGGCAGTACTGTAAGACTGAACCCTTCGCCCATGGGATCTGATGCTATTTCTGGGTAGACAGTATCAGAATTGAGTTTAATTGTAGGACACCCAGCTAGTGTCGGAGAATTGGTTGGTGTGGGAAAAACCCCACACATTTTGGTCATAGAAGCGTTCTGTGTTGAGGGTGAGTACAGAGAAGGAAAAAAGTGTGTATTTTTCCTCTGCATCTGGTGTCAGAAGTGGTGTGTTGAAAGTATAGTAGGAGAAAACTGTCCTTCCTCGCCTGTATCATCAACCTGCACTCTGATTCTTCCTCCATGGAATGCAAACAGGTCCAATGCCTCCCATCTTAACAAGATGCTTTCACGCGTACAGTCCCCTCTAGCTGTGACTTAATATTGCTTTCCCTTCACAGCCAAATTTTCTCAAAAGAGTAGTTGACACTCACTGTCTCCACATTTTCACTTCCTGATCACTGCTTGTTCCCTGTCTTCTACTCCCATCACTCCAGGGAACTGCCTTTACCCTGGTTTTAAAATGTTCTTATCGCCCTTTGCAGATCTGCAGAATTTGACAGTGCTAATTACTTCCTCCTTCTGAAACACCTCCCTTGATTAGGATACTACCCTTGGCTGGTTTTCCATCTCCCTCTTCAGTTGCTTCTTTAATTTCTTCCTAGTTTTGATTACTCAGTCTTCTTCCCTTCTCACTTCCCCCCTTGATATTTTATTACGAAAACTTTCACATTTGAGAAAAGTTGAAAGAATTATGCAGTGAACTTCTTTATATTCTCCCCTTTCTCACTTTCCCATATTACTCTCAGCCACACCTATCCCATATATCCAGTTTAGAACATTTCTGAATTCAGACCTATCTAGTCCAAGTGGACATTTCTACCTTGATGGCTCTGAAATCCAATATCGTGGAATTTTTGAAATCATCATTCTAGATTCACCCTTTATTTCTCCCTTTACCTTATGACTCTGTCACCAAGTCCTGCCATTTCTATTTCTTTATTATCTCTTCACTGTGTCCAAGTTCAGGACCTGATCATTTCTTGTCTCAACTGCTCTTTCTGCAGCCAGACTAGCTCATCTCTATTTCACTTACTACACAACAGACAGAATGTTTATAAATGCAAGAGTGATCATTTCAGCTCCTTGTTTAACACCTTTCAGGAATTTCAGCTTAAGCTCCTAACTCTTTAGTACAGCCCTTCATGATCTCTAGATAGCCTCATCTTTTACCAGCCTTCCTCTCAACTTTGCAAACCAGGCTATACTTAAACTACTTAAAGTTCCTGGAAAAATGCATCTGCGTTCATACCATGCTAATTCTTCTCACTGGCATGTTTTCCTTTACTTTTTCGCCAACTTGTCCCCCCAACTTCCAACAACTTCTCCAAATTGTCCTTCAAAACACAGTTTAAATACTACCTTCTCCGGGAAGACTTCCCCAATCTTCTGTTCCAGCCATTCTACCACCCCCAGGTCTGGGTTAGATGTCCCTCATAGGGCACCTTCCCATGGCATTTTATAGCACTTTGTGCTTATTAGTTAATTAATTGATTCATTTAATAAATATCTGAAGGCCCACAATATGCCCAACACTTTGTTAGGTGATGAGAATACAACAGTGGATAAAATAGAGCTCCTACTCTCAAGGAATTTACGCACTACTTGGGGAGTTAGGCCAGGAATAGGAACAACTGTAATAAAGTGTCGTTAGCTCATGAAAGAAGTATGCAAGGCACTCTGGGGACACACAGAAAGGGCACAGGTCTGGACATGAAGAGTGAGAATGGCTGTCTGGAGGAACAATTGGACTAAGCTAGAGGAAGGGAATGAGTGAGGGAGAGAGTGGCTGGGGAAAGGGAACGAGAGAGGGACTGTGGTTCCAGCTGCTGGTTAGTGAGAGCCTGGCTCATTCAGTGCTCGTGCCAGTATCTGACACAGAATAGGCACTCAATGAACACTAGTTGAATGAAAGAATGAATGAATGAGCAAACAAACGAAGCTGAAGAAGGGGCCAGATTAGAAGTACCTCATATAAAAGGAAGTTTGGATTTTATTCTGAGGATACCCCATTGTACTCCATGAAAGAGAGGTTTTAACTAAGAGGCTGACATAATTAGATCTGTAGTTTATAAACATTAAGCTGGGTAAATGAATTGGGAAGAGAGTAAGCAGCAATTCCTACAGCAGTAGATCAGATTAGGAGGCTTGTGCGGCCTGAAAGAAGGATGTGTGGCTGGGATGGAGAACAGCAGACTGTTTTGAGGGATTAAGGAGACAGAAGTCAGAGGAATTGGGGATTTATTGTTTGGATGAGGCTGAGAAAGGAATCAAGGATGATAGCCAAGTTTCTGACTTGGGCAGCCATCATTAGGGTAGGAAACAGGCCAACAAAGAGGTTCCTGGGGATAAGGGTGGGCTGTGAGGGAGATGAAAAGTTCAGTTTTGAACATTTTGCGTGAATTCGAGGTGCATATTAGTCCTGGGCATGTTTGCCCACAGATCCCTTTTTTATTTGTTTAGGTTTTTTGTTTGTTTGTTTGTTTTGGTGGCTGTCTGGTACAGGGATTGAACCCTGGACCTTGCTGTTATCAGTACCATGCTCTAACCAATGGGGCTAACCAGCCAACCTCACGGATGCAGTTTCCTTGCTCTTTTCCTGCTATGTTGTGCATCACAGGGGGCCAACCTGCTGGCTACGATTTCCAGGCTCCCATGTCAGCTGGATTCTAGCTCAGTATGGGCAATGGGAGGCGCAGGCCAGGGATTAGAGGACAAGAGGAGAAAAAACGTCAGCTATCACTCCTCTTCCATTTCTGCCTTGGGCAGCGTCTACAGTTGCAGATGAGTCTTCTCTGTAGCCCCAGCTCCTTACTGACAGGCTTGTTCCAGCCTCTCCAGCAACCCCATGCTTCATGCTCTAGTGACACAACTGCCTTCTGCTGCCCTTCCATTCTAGGGGTGATAGTGGCTTCCTGCTGTTTCTAGACCCAGGGCTCCCTCAGAGTCTCCTGGTTAGCCTCTCAGCTCTTCTCCTCCCTGCACAGCATTAAACTCCGTCAAAGTTCTCAGAGTGGTTTCTGTTTTTCTGAGGCATATTCAAGCGGAAATGTCCAAAGGGCAGCTGAGTATGTGGAAGAAAGTTATGGGCTGAGAGTTATCAATGCGTAGATAGCTGGAGTTACCTCCATAATTACTTCCCCAGAGGGCAATTGTCTCCTCACCTCTCTGAGTCCTACACCAGCCTGGGAGATCAAGTGAAAAACAATGTCTCATCTCTGTCCATTTTCCCAGGGTCCACTCAGCAACTGGCACAGAGCAGGTACTTAATTCTATTTATTCAATGATGAAATCAGTACATAGACCCTAAGCATTATTTTTAGGTGATATTAATTGGTGGATGCATTTTTACAGTAAAACTAAACTCAATCAACCTGGGGAGTGTCCAATCTGAATTAATAAGAAATCTGAATCACTGAATATTTGTTATCATATGTTGTTTTATTACCGTTATGATTGTCATAATACAAACAAATGAACAGCAATAAGTTGCACCAGTCATTTAATGAGTAGATAAGAATAATTAGAAATCATTGCAGTTGTGTATATAATTGTGTGTGTGTATGTGTGTATGTGTATATCTATATGTAAAGGGCATTTTTAAATAAACTGAAGATAGCAGGTTTGTTTAAATGGATTAAACATTTTCCCAACTCCACTAATCTTGGGTAAACAATGAATTTCTCTGAAAATGATCTATAGAGGTAAACTCAGCCAGGATTCGTATTACCAACTCTGAGCTGTGGTTGAATAAATCAGATGTTACAAACAGCGCATTATGAAGTGCAGACATTGGCTTTTGTCAAGAAGGAAGTCAGATCTGTCCCTGAAAGTTATGGACCATGTGCTTTGCTCCTGTCACCAAAGTGAGGGGCCATGCTGGGCTTTAGGGACTGTGTATACAATGGATGCTGCAGAATCTGTGGTGGGCAGGGAAGAAATGAAGCCAGCAGCAACTTCAGTTTGCCATCTGTCTTCTGGTGGTTGAGAACACATCAAAACATTTCCTCCTGCTTCCTACATCAAAAATAGATGCAGGAGCCACCAGGCCCACATACTCCAAGTCAGCTGCACCAGAAGAGGCAGGTGCCAAGTCCCCCATCCCAGGCCAGTCCCTGCTACCCAGTGAGGCCTGAGAGCCACTAGGTCCACACCTCCCAAGTCATCTATGCCAGAAGAAGCTGATGATTCAGGACCCCCAGCCCAGGCCAGTCCCTGCTGTGCAGAGAGGCCTGAGAGCCACCGGACCCACATGCCCCAAGTCAGCCATGCCAGAACAGGCAGGCACTGCAGGACCCCAGCCCAGACTAGTTCCTGCTGCCCAGAATTGGTAGTGCTCTCAGGATCCAGGCCAGACATCAGGGTGGAACAAGTGGACTGTGATATCTTCTGCCACAATGACAAAACACCAAAGGAAAGATACCAAAATATGAAAAATCAAGAAAGTACATCACCACCAAAGGAAAATAATAACTCTCAACTCTAGATCCTGTAGATCAGGAGTCCTTGAAATGACTGACAAGGAACTTAGAGCAACAATTCTAAGGAAACTAAATGAGATACAAGAAAACTCAGTTAGACAACACAATGAAATGAGAAAAAATATACAGGATCTGAAAGAAGAAATGTACAAAGAAATCAATGCCCTGAAAAAGAATGTAGCAGAGCTTGTGGAGCTGAAGGATTCATTCAGTGAAATAAAAACCACAACAGAGAGTCGAACCAGCAGGCTAGAACAAGCAGAAGAGAGAATTTCTGACCTCAAAGACAGGCTGTTTGAATTAAGCTAGAACAAGCAGAAGAGAGAATTTCTGACCTCAAAGACAGGCTGTTTGAATTAACACATGCAGACCAGAAAAAAGAAAAAAAGAATTTAAGAAATTGAAGAAAATCTAAGCGATATAACAGACAATCTTAAGTGCTCAGATATCTGAATCATGGGTATTCCAGAAAGGGAGGATAAAGGAAATGGCATTGAAAATATATTCAATGAAATAATAGAAGAAAACTTCCCAAGTATAGAAAAAGTCACAGATTTTCAGATTCAGGAGGCCCAAAGATCCCCAAACATATTCAACCCAAAAAGGTCCTCTCCAAGACATGTTATAGTCAAACTGACAAAACTCAAAGGCAAAGAGAGAATCTTAAAAGCTGTTAGAGAGAAGTGGCAAGGCACCTATAAGGGAGCCCCAATCAGACTAACATCAGACTTTACATCAGAAACCCTAAAAGCCAAAAAAGAATGGGATGATATATTCAAAATACTAAAGGACAAAAATTGCCAGCCAAGAATACTTTACTCAGTAAGGCTATCCTTCCCAAATGTAGGACAAATAGTATATTTCTCAGACAAACAAAAACTGCAGGAGTTCACTACCACACAACCAGCCTTACAAGAAATTCTCAAGGAAGTACTGGGTTTGATACTTGAAAAACAACCATCACTGCCATGAATGCTCAAGAAAGAACAAAACCTACCAGTAAAACAAAAATGCTAATAATAAAGAAAAAATATCACTTATCTACCACCCCAAGAAACCAACAGATACAGAAGACAAACAGAAAATCAGAAAGAAAGATACTCAAGACATCTAAATAAAAATCAGTAAAATGCTAGGAGTAAATCAACACCTTTCAATAATAACTCTAAATGTAAAGGAATTAAATTTCCCACTCAAAAGACACAGACTGACTGGATTAAAAAGATGGACCCAATAATATGCTGACTTCAAGAGACTCACCTCACCTGTAAAGACACACATAGACTAAGAGTGAAAGGATGGAAAAAGATATACCATGTAAATAGAAAAGAAAAATGAGCTGGAGTAGCTATTCTTATATCAGATAAAATAGACTTTAAACCAAAAACCATAAAAAGAGATAAAGAAGGCCACTATATAATGATAAGAGGATCTATTCATCAAGAAGACTTCACAATCATAAATATATACACATCCAATGGCAGAGCAGCCAGATTTATAAAGCAAACACTATTAGATCTAAAGAATGAGATAGACACTAACACCATAATAGCAGGGGACCTGGCCACCCCACTCACAACATTGGACAGATCATCTAGGCAAAAAATTAATAGAGAAACACAAGATCTAAACAACACTCTAGGCCAATTGGACTTGGCAGATATTTACAGAACATTTCATCTAACAACTTCAGAATATTCATTCTTCTCATCAGCTCATGGAACATTCTCCAGGATAGACCACATTTTAGGACACAAAGCAAGTCTTAACAAACTCAAAAAAAAAAAATGGAATTATTCTATATATTTTTCAGATCACAATGGATTAAAATTAGAAATCAATAACAAATGAAACTCTGGAAACTATAAAAACACATGGAAATTAAACAGCATTCTACTTAATGACATATGGGTCCAAGAAGAAATTAAACGGGAAATCAAAAAATTTCTTGAAACTAATGAAAATAATGACACATCATACCAAAACCTGTGGGACACTGAAAAAGCAATACTAAGGGGGAAATTTATCACATTAAATACATACTTCAGAAGAATGGAAAGATGACAAAGAAACAACCTAACACTTCACCTTAAAGATCTAGAAAAACAAGAGCAATCCAAACACAAGGTTAGTAGATGAAAAGAAATAATTAAGATCAGAGCAGAACTAAATGAAATAGAAACCCTAAAAATGATACAAAAGATCAATGAAACAAAAAGTTGGTTTTTTGAAAAGATAAATAAAATTGACAAGCCTTTAGCAAGGCTAACTAAGAAGAGAGCAGACCCAAATAATAATTAGAAATGAAAAAGGTGATATTACAACTGTAACCTCAGAAATAAAAAGGAATCAGTAGAGACTACTATAAACAACTATATGCCAACAAATTTGAAAATCTAGGGGAAATGGATAAATTTATGGACACATACAAACTACCAAAACTGAGCCAAGAAGATACAGAAAATCTGAACAGACAAATAACAATAAAAGAGATTGAAGCTCTTATCAGAAGGCTCCCAACAAAGAGCTCAGGACCGAATGGGTTCATTGCAGAGTTCTACCAAACCTTCAAAGAGGAATTGATACCAATTCTCTACAAACTATCCCAAAAGATTGAAACAAAGGCCATTCTCCCATACTCATTCTATGAGGCAAACATCACACTAATACCAAAACCAGACAAAGATACATCAAAAATAGAAAACTACAGGCCAATATCCTTGATGAATATAGATGCAAAAATCCTCACTGAAATACTAGCTAACAGAATACAGCAACACATACACAAAATTATCCACCATGATCAAGTGGGATTCATCCGGGGATGCAAGGTTGGTTCAACATAGGCAAATTAATAAATGTGATACATCACATCAATGAAAGCAAAGACAAAAACCATATGATCATCTTTATAGACACTGAAAAAGCATCTGACAAAATTCAACATTCATTCATGGTAAAGACTCTCTACAAGTTAGGTATAGATGGAAAGTATCTCAACACAATTAAAGCCATATATGATAAGCCCACTGCCAATATCATCCTGAATGGGGAAAAGCAGAAAGCTTTTCCCTTAAGAAGGGTAACTATACAAGGATGCCCACTCTCACCATGCCTATTCAACATAGTGTTTGAAGTACTAGGCAGAGCAATCAGCGAAGAGAAGGAAATAAAGGGCATCCAGATTGGAAAAGATGAAGTCAAACTGTCCCTGTTTGTGGATGATATGATCCTATATATTGAACAGCCTAAAGCCTCTATAAAAAACTCTTAGAGTTGATAAATGGTTTCAGCAGAGTTGCAGGATACAAAATCAACACACAAAAATCAGTAGCATTTCTATACTCCAACAGTGAACATGCAGAAAAAGAAATCAAGCAAGCTAGCCCATTTACAAGATCCACCAAAAAAACAAAATACATAGGAATAAAGTTAACCAAGGATGTGAAAAATCTCTATGAAGAGAACTGCAAACTTCTGTTGAGAGAAACTGAAGAGGACACAAGAAGATGGAAAGATATCCTATGCTGTTTGATCAGAAGAATTAACTTTGTGAAAATGTCCATATTATCCAAAGTGATCTACAGATTCAGTGCAATCCACATCAAAATTACAATTACATTTTTCTCAGAAATGGAAAAAAATTTCCAGACATTTATATGGAATAACAATTGACCACAAATAGCCAAAGCAATCCTGAGCAAAATAATAAATAAATAAATAAAAATAAAGCTGGAGGCATAACATTACCTGACTTTAAACTATATCACAAAGCTATAATAACCAAAACAGCATGGTACTGACATAAAAACAGACACACAGATCAATGGAATAGAATATAGAACCCAGAAATCAACCCATACACTTACAGCCATCTGATCTTTGATAAAGGTACCAAGTCTACACAGTGGGGAAGAGGCTGCCTCTTCAGCAAATGGTGCTGGGAAAAGCTGGATATTCATATGAAGGGGAATGAAAATAGACCTATACCTCTCACCATATACCAAAATCAACTCAAAATGGATGAAATAATTAAATATACATCCTGAAACAGTAAAACTCCTTAAAGAAAACATAGGGGAGACACTCTAGGAAGTAAGAGTGGGTACAGACTTCATGAATATGACCCCAAAAGCACAGGCAACTAAAGGAAAAATAAACAAATGGGATTGTATCAAATTAAAAAGCTTCTGTACAGCAAAAGAAAGAATCAACAGAGTGAAAAGACAACCAACAGAGTGGGAGAAAATATTTGCAAAATATACATCTGACAAAGGATTAATATCCAAAATAACAAGGAACTCAAACAACTTTACAGCAAAAAACCAAATAACTCAATTAAAAAATGGGCAAAGGAGCTGAATAGACATTTTCAAGGAACTCAAACAACTTTACAGCAAAAAACCAAATAACTCAATTAAAAAATGGGCAAAGGAGCTGAATAGACATTTTTCAAGGGAAGATATACGAATGGCCAACAGACACATGAAAAAATGCTCAACATCACTCAGCATCTGGGAAATGCAAATCAAAACCACTTTGAGATACCATCTCACTCCAGTCAGGATGGCTAATATCCAGAAGACTGAGAATGATAAGTGCTGGAGAGGTTGCAGAGAAAAAGGAACTCTCATACATTGTTGGTGGGACTGCAAAATGGTGCGGTCTTTATGGAAAATGGTATGGAAGTTCCTCAAACAATTACAGATAGATCTATCATATGACCCAGCTATTCCACTGCTGGGAATATACCCAGAGGAATGGAAATCATCATGCTGAATGGATACCTGTACTCCAGTGTTTATTGCAGTACTATTTACAATAGCCAAGAGTTGGAACCAGCCCAAATGTCCATCAGATGAGTGGATAAGGAAACTGTGGTATATCTACACAATGGAATTCTACTCTGCTATAAAAAAGAATGAAATACTGCCATTCACAACAACATGGATGGACTTAGAGAAAATTATATTAAGTGAAACAAGTCAGGCACAGAAAGAGAAATACCACATGTTCTCACTTATTTGTGGGAGCTAAAAATAAATAAATAAATAAACACAAACAAATAAGGGGGGCCTGAAGAAGACACAACAATTCCTTGAACTTGTTAAGACAAGTGAACAGGTATGATATGGGGAAGGGAGAGAGAGAGACGGGGAAAGAGGAATGGGTAAAGGGTCATGAAAATCAACTACAGTGTATATTGAGAAGTTAAAATGAAAAAAAAACAGATGCAGCAGTGAGAAGGTGGGAAGTGTGAGTGCTTGATACCTTACTTTGGGTAGCAGTGACAAACCTTGCATTTTAGAAACAGCTTCATTTCACAAATAAATGTATATGCATAGATTTGTCACAAAACTAAACAATACAGATAAGAAAGACAATAAAATTAAATCATTGCTAATTCCACTATATAGAGGCAAACTCCTCTGACAGTTTGGAATAAATTCTTCTAAGTGTCTTCATGTTAAATATACTGCTCTGTAACCCATTTTTCCCATGCAGATATATGTCACCAACAACCTTCCATGTCATTAAATGATTGTACTTTTAATGGTTGCTCAGTTTTCCATTTGATAAATTCACCCTAATTTATTTAGCCAATCTTGCACTGAGAAGTATTGGGATCAGTTCCAGTTTTTCACCATCAGCAATTGATTTTTAAGATGAATCTTTAAACACCTGTAATAAGCTATTTTGGGACAGGCCGTGGGGAGGGTTTAACAGGGTTATGAAAGAGTTCAGGGGAGGGAAATATTTTATGAATTGATATTGTCCTTGTACAAAAAAAAAATTAGTTAACAGAAGTGGGGTGATAGAGGGCTAGTGTTTGGTGGTAGAAAGTAAGAGAGGGTAAAATGGCAGGCATGGAGAGAGAGAGAGAGAAAGAGAGAAGGACACAGAATCACTGATCGAGAGACAGATAAAGGGAGAGAGTAGAACAAAAACAAATAGGGAGAATAGAATCATCATCAGATTTGCTCAAAATAATAAAAAATAAATAGTTTTGTGATGATTGCCAAAAAAGGACAGTAACATTTATTGCATTCAAGTGATGATATATCATTGAATGAATGAAAAGGAGATGTTTTTTGTGAGAAAAATTGCTCAAAATCTGAGGGAAAGTTTGTTTGGTCATCAGGGTAGATAAGGAGTAATTTTTTTAAAACTCTGGAACAAAGAGAAAATAATTTAAGGTAACCTTGTTCTACTTCACTTACTACACACATATGTGCATATCACGTGTTAAAATTTTGCTTTGAATTGTTTTTTAAGAAAAGCATGGAAAATCATATTCTGTAACTCGTCTCTGATGCTTCTAATTATGTGCTGTCTTCTGGTGATTGACCACAGTTGAAACAGTTTGCATTGTCGCTTTCTATTTTAGCCCCAGACAAAATGAAAGCAGAAGGAGTTAGCGTCCCTTTTCCTTTGCTGTGCTGCCTGCTTCCTGTTTTAGAAAAAGTGAAATAAGGTGAAAGCAGCCACTTTCTCTTGAGCATCATTCTTCCGTATATTTGGGGGTAAGGTGGGATGTGTACTTGTGGGAGCTGGAGGATGGCCTCTGTTATAAAATTTCCTATGTACATTTCCTATATACACTATGGGAAACAATGAGAATTACTTGAATAATGGACGTCATTTATTATATATTACAGTGCATTCAGATTCTTTAAAAAATCAGCTCATATAAAGAGAAGAACAATCCTGAATTATCTCATGGGGAAGCTGTGGAGCACAAATAAAATTATTGATGTGAAAGTGTTTGGTCACCTCTAAAGGTCTATATAAGTTCGAGGTCTTTTTAATTATTGGAACTTTCTTATACTCTGGCATCTATAGAACCCATCCAAAGGCAGACGTTTCTGCTACTTTCCTACACCTGGGGGGTGTGACAGGGGAATGTGTCCACAGAGAGCCTTGCCCTTTGTTCTCTCTCAGTATGCTCTTCTGCACAGAAAGAAAAATTAGAGAAATGCCTTATCCTTCATCAAATCCATAAGAAGTGGTCAGATTTCCCTTCTTTTGAACAAAACAAAACAAAACAAACAGACAAAAAACCCAAACGCCTACTCAAGATTGGCTCATATTAATCACATCCTGTGTGGAACTCTGTCCTGTGTCACTGACACAGAGCAGAGAAGGGAGAAGGTAGGACATTGCTGCTAAATGCTCCTAAGGGCACTTTCATTAGAGCACTCATGCAACATGCTCAACCAGTTTAGCAGGACTCAGCAAGGTGAGTAATCCACCCCAGGAGTATATGAGCTTGTCTAATCATATGACCTAGAACAGGGGATAGCAAACCAGACTGATTTATCTGAACCGTATGCTCAAGTCAGTCCCGTTACTGAACAGCTGGAGGAGTAGGTCACAGCGAGGGCAGTATAGACCCCTATGAGTCCTGTTCATAACATTGTTCTTTCAAGTTACCTTGTGTGTAGTAGAGTGTGTGCGAACCTCCTCTACAGAGGGTCCTAAGGCAAACCTCCTCAGAGAAAGATTCTGATTAGGATCTTCCATTTGGAGAGGACTTTTATGCTGTTCATATTCACGGTTTTTCTTTGTTACATGGCACACACAAATGAGCCCAAAGTATGTTAAGTGAAAAAAAGCTCCAGCCCTCACTGTCACCAACTGCTCCCTACCTTATCTTTTTGTTTTCATTCTAGTATCTACATGTAATTTAGTACTTTCCAAGCATTCTGTTCTTTCTGAATGCATAAGCAAGCTATGTGTAATTTGCTTGCTTGTCATTCTGAAATCTTTTATGCATATGGTTCAGACATCCTGTTTAGTATGAGCAAAGCCAACTTATTTACTGTAATAAACATACATTTTTATTCTTCTGGGAAAAAGGAGAATTAAATATGAAAGACACATTTAAGTTATTCCAGTGTCTAATACAGAGGGTGCTGCCTAAATCCTTTAACACAAGGTCAGGGAATTCCACAATCCTGTTTGCTTTTTGGTTTCATTTTTATATAGTTAAAAAAAAATACGGTGTTGCTACTACAGTATAGGGTAGAAGGGCACATTTTAGTGTCTGACTGATGCACAGTCTCTTTACTTACTTTGGAAGTTTTAAAATTGGCCAATTCTGATAAAGGGAGGGTTCAAGAAAATTAATATATGCGGTCAATTTTACTTTTATGGCTTGGCTTTGTGTTTCAGAGATGTTATAGAGTCAGATTATAAAAAATAATATCTGAAACTGCTCCAGAAATTCTGGTATATAAAATTTTTGTTGGTTTTGTGTAGGAGCTTCATAGCCTGCATGGCATTAGTCACGTGTATTTGTGGGTTTAGCTTTGGATGTGGAAAGGATGCCACTTGCCAAAAATAGTTTCTCTTTTGCTTCTCAGACATTTTGTATTCAGCTCAAAAATAAATAATATGTGTCTTTGGGTTTCAGGTATCCCTTGAGCTCTATATTTGCATATCTACTCTCTCTCTTTTTTTTTTTTTTCGGTAAACTTCATGGGTGTTTTGGAATGTCCTCTGCAAAAATTCACTCTGCTAAGTAGAAGAGAGATTTTGTTCCTTTCTTCCCTTTTCCACCTGATTTTCCTTAACTAAATAGCCTAACAGCTTGTCCTGTGACATGTTTAGGCCTCAGAGTATAGCCACTGTGGTAGACAGTTTCTGAAATTCTATATATACATTGATTTCTGATCCCTTTGAACATGTGAGCCCTGAGAAGCCCACACAAGCTTTCAAACACAAGATGGTTTCAGATTCAATGTAATTTCCTTTGAGGTTGTTACTAGGAAATAATTTGAGCAACGACTCTAGTCATCACCATATCTTGATACCCCACCAGGGAGATAAATTACTTCCTGTAAGTTATGACATTTCACCTCCACCCATGGCAGTTCATTATATTACCCAGTTGTCTTCTAAGTAAATGATGACTGTGAAATAGTTGAAAGGAATGCAACTTAAAATATACTCACAAGTACTCACTGAAGTACAAAGACATACAGTATTTACAAATAAATAAGCCATCTAGTCTTTTCTCCCCTTAAATGTGTCAATTACTAAGACTTTCTATCACATCTTGGTACTAAAAGGAGCCTCAGGAAGCCCTTTAATCCATTCTCAGACATCTGGACAGACTAGTTAGCCCTATGCTATTCTTCGACAAATGTGGCCAAGTCTTCCTGTTACAGTTTTCCTTTATTAGTGGCTTGTTTTTTTCTCTCTCAGTTGAATATGTTAGATTCAGAGTACAGGCATACCTCAGAGATATTGCAGGTTTGGTTCCAGACCACTGCAATAAAGCAAATATTACAATAAAGTGAGTCACACATTCTTTGGTTTCCCAGTGCCTATAAAAGTTATGTTTACACTATACCGTAGTCTATTAATGTGCAATAGCATATGTCGGAAAAAAAGATGTACATACCTTAATTAAAAAATACTTTACTGGTAAAAAGTACTAACAATTGTCTGAGCCTTCAGCAAGTCCTAATCTTTTTTGTTGGTGGTGGGTCTTGCCTTGATGTTGATGGCTGCTCACTGATCAGGGTGGTGGCTGCTGAAGGTTGAAATGGCTGTGGCAATTTCTTAAAATAAGACAACAATGAAGTTTGTCACGTTGGCTGACTCTTCTTTTCATAAAGGTTTCTCTGTGGCACATGATGCTGTTTAATAGCATTTTACCCACAGTAGAACTTCTTTCAAAATTGAAGTCAGTCCTTTCAAACCCTGCTGCTGCTTTATCAACTAAGTTTATGTAGTATTCTAAATCTTTTGTTGTTATTTCAACAGTGTTCACAGCATCTTTGCCAGGAGTAGTTTGCATTTTAAGAAACCACTTTCTTTGCTCACCCATAAGAAGCAGATCCTCATTTGTTAAAGTTTTATCATGAGATTGCAGCAATTCAGTCACATCTTCAGGCTCTACTTCTAATTCTAGTTTTCTTGCTATTTCTACCACATCTGCAGTGACGTCCTCCACTGAAGTCTTGAACCCCTCAAAATCATTCATGAGGCTTGGGATTAACTTCTTCCAAACTCCTGTTAATGTTGATATTTTGACCACCTCCCATGAATCATGAATGTGCTAGTGACATCTAGAATGGTGAATGCTTTCCAGGACTTCAATTTACTTTGCTCACATCCATCGGAGGAGTCACAATCTATGACAGCTACAGACTTACAAAATATATTTCTTAAATAATAAGACTTGAAAGTCAAAATGATTCTTTGATTCATGGGCTACAGAATGGACATTGTGTTAGCAGGCATGAAACAACATTCATCTCCTCGTACATCTCCACCACAGCCCTTAGGTGACCAGGTGCTTTGTCAGTGAGCAGTAATATTTTGAAAGGAATTTTTCATTCTGAGCAGTAGGTCTTGACAGTGATCTTAATATAGTCAGCAAGCCATGGTGTAAACAGATGTGTTATCCAGGCTTTGTTGTTCCATTTATAGAACACAGACAGAGTAGATCTAGCAAAATTCTTAAGAGCCCTAGGATTTTCAGAACGGTAAATGAGTTTTGGTTTCAACTGCAAGTCACCAGCTACATTTGCCCATAAAGGAGAGTCAGCCTGTCCAAGCAGGCATTGACTTCTCCTCTCTAGCTATGAAGTCCTAGATGACATCTTCTTCCAATAGAAGGCGGTTTCATCTACATTGAAAATGTGTTGTTTAGTGTAGCCACTTTCATCAATGATCTTAGCTACATCTTCTAGATAACTTGCTGCAGCTTCTACATCAGCACTTGCTGCTTCGCATGGCACTTTGATGTTATGGAGAAGGCTTCTTTCTTTAAACCTCATGAACCAACCTCTTTTGGCTTCAAACTTTTCTTCTGCAGCTTCCTCGCCTGTCTCAGCCTTCATAGAATTGGAGAGAGTTAGGGCTTTGCTCTGGATTAGACTTTGGCTTAAGGGACTGTCGTGGCTGGTTTGATCTTCTATCCGGACCACTTAAACTTTCTCTATATCAGTAATAAGTCTGTTTCACTTTCTTATCATCATATGTTCACTGGAGTAGCACTTTTAGTTTCCTTCTAGATCTTTTCCTAGCTTTTGATTTAATGTGAGTGACTTTTCCCTACATTTGAACACTTAGATGATTGTGTCTGGGAATAGAGAGGCCTGAGAAGAGGCAGAGAGATGGGGGAATGGCCGGTTGGTGCCGCAGTCAGGACACATACAACATTTATTGACTTTATCATCTTACATGAGTGGTTGCTGGTGCCCCAAACAATTACAATCGTAACATCAAAGGTCACTGATTACAGATCACAATAAAAATATAATAATAATAATAAAAATTTGAAGTATTGTGAGAATTACCAAGTGTGACAAGACATGAAGGAAGCACATGCTGTTGGAAAAACGACTTCGACAGACTTACCCCGTGCAGGATTGCCACGAACCCTCCATAGGTAAAAAGTGCGACATCTGCAAATTCATTAAAGTGAAGCATGATAGGAAAATAGAAAGATTTGCCAGGAGAAATTTAATGAGAACAATCACAATATTTTGATTTGGAAATTGTTCTTAGATCACATAATATACAAGCAGATAATGGCGTGCAAGTTATTATGAAACAATGTAAGTGTGGTCCTATAAATACTCTCTAATGGTTCCTTAACCTGGGTGTTGTTTCCTCTCTACCCTTCCAGAAAAATGATTCAGAAATGGAGCTTTTACCCTTCTAACAGCTATGCATTGATCCCAGTTGAGGATTAACCTGACATTCTATTCATGTCACAATGACCCAAACAAGGTGTCCATTTTAGGAGTGGAAAAGACAGGTCATTTAGTATGTAGTAATTTCTTCCTTCTCTTTTCCAATGAGTTGGGCAGGCATATGGCTACATCATAACTGTGTGCGGCTCTTATGTCATACAGTTTTTTTCTGCCTGCTTGAATCCTTTCATGGCTTTTCAAGGTCCAAATGTAATTTTGCACTTTCCTATAATTATGCTCTTTTTAATAATGTTTTGTGCTTATGATTTTCTGTAATTTAGTTGGTTGGTCATTTAAAAAATCTTTTATGGGGCCAGCCCCATGGCTCACTCGGGAGAGTGTGGCACTGGTAGCGCCAAGGCCATGGGTTCAGATCCTATATAGGGATGGCCGGTGTGCTCACTGGCTGAGCGTGGTGCAGACCACACTGTGCCAAGGGTTGCAATCCCCTTACTGGTCAAAAAAAAAAATCTTTTATGCTTTTAACCCAAATATTTATTTAGGACCAATTTATTCTCCTTGGTAATATCTGTTGTTAATGTTGTTGCTGTAAAAACAGTGGATTTTTATCCTAACGGGAATCTATCAAATCTATTCCTCTAATTTCAGGGTTGAAAAAACTAAGCCCAGAGAAACTAAGTGAGCTCTTCAAGGTTAAGAGATACCGGGCAATTTACAGAGTTAAAGCTGGAGCCTGGGTCCCTCTGATTTCTAGTCCAGGACTTTTTTTTCTGGGGGAAATAATTTTTCATCTTCTTATGTGTTGTTTTGTCACAGGGTTCTCAGAAATCTTAACTAACTAAAGCTAATTTCTCCCCTGATTATTAAGATTGTATTAACAGTTCTTTAATGATTTAAAATTTAGTACAATTGGGCTTTCTCCCACTTGAAAGTAGAGGCAGGATTTTCCAGAGGCACTCTTCTAGAAGCCACTAAAAGAGAAGCACAATAGTTGTACTTAGATGGATATAGTTTGGGCCCATTTAACTTGCTAGTAATCAGTTTGTCCCTGTACTTGGAATAGCTGTGTTCAGATTTTATTTTCTCCTTCCAGAGAACATCAGTAATGCAAAGCAACTTCCACCCATTTCCTTGCTTAAATCTCATTAGAAAGAATTTCAGAAAAAAGCAATCAAGTAAACCATATTGAAGAATTCACCAGAAAGGTTTTTCTACGGATCCTTACAGAACTCCATCTTTCACTAGCCTCTACTAAAATGCTGACTTTCTAGATAGGTCTTTTTTGGATGATCACAGTCAGTAAAATAGCTCCTCATTCATTCATTCTGTTGGTCTGGGTTAATTTCCATTGCAGTCTATCTATTTTGCTTCCTTCCTTACCTGACCCTGTTCCTCTCTGAATGGCTGGATTCTCTTTGATATACAAGCAAGCAAAAAATGTATTTTATTCTCCTCTTATTAGCCAAATAATATTGTTTGGTGTACATAATAGAATCAATTTTTGTAAAAAAAAAATGTGCATATGCAAAGTGTGGATGAATATGCAAAACACTAATCATTTAATCTTCAGGTAGCAGGAGTGAGAATAATTTTTATTTCCTTAGTTATACTTTTCTGTGTTGACTGATTTTTATTCCCAATAAAATCAGTCAAAGATTGCAAAATCTCTGTTTGTAATCAGAGAAAACAATAGTGCTAGTTCCACACGAAAAAATTAGTGCTGTTTGACATAAATTCTCAGCACATTATACTTGGGAGCCAGTAAGAATAAGAGTGTGAAATCAAGCACTTAGGAGAGTAAATTTGATGAGAGAAAATCTAGTCTATGAAGTTACTATTTAAATACTTAACTCTAGGAAGCCATTTCATAAATGGTTTTCTTTGGTCACACAAGGTGACTGTGAGTCACATAGGGTGATAGAAAAACAAATCAGGGTTTCTATCCTACTAATAGTGGGTCAGATATTGTCCCCTCCCATGGAAGAAAGGCCATTCTATAATGCTAGTAAGCTTGTCAAGTCTGCAGCAATCAGCACTTCCTTCCTGCATCCCCATGCTAGCCCCCTGTCCCCCATTCTGCTTGGAGCATTATAGTACAAGCTAATGATCCAACCCAAATTAAGATCTGTTAAATTAATAATACCATTTCCCAATTAAAAATTTATTTTGCACTTATGAAGTTGAACTGTAGTCCTGTGCATATTTTTAACGCAGGAAAATATTAGTGAAACAAATTTGTCATCTTCGTTTATGTATTTTGGAGAAAGGTTTATTTATATTCAGTGAAATGATAGCTTTTTTGGTAATTTCTCCTTTTCTCAGCAAAGAAAGCTTAATCTCCTTTCTGAAAATGATTCTATTTGGGCAGCAAATCCTACATTGAAAATTGTTCCAGATCTCAAGTTATGTAACTGAACAGATGGCATTCGCATGGCTTTGACATGTCGGGCTGCAATCATAGGACATGCTGAGAGCCAGCTTTGGAGCCTTCCCGTGGACAGCAGCAGATCCCGTAAGCAGGCGGCACACGTGGCTGTGGGATCAGGTGAACTGCACTGACTCAACTTCCCAAATTCATGAGCCGGGAGCAAATTCCTCAGGATCCTTAAAGAGGCATACATAGCCCTGGAGAATCTAGTGGTGAATTTGATTGAATCGTAAAAATAAACACTTCTCTCCTGTGAAAGAAAGTAAAGTCTCTTTAGGAATGTTATATGAGAAGAATGATTTAGTTTATGGTAACAGTTGGACACTGAATTGGATAGATTCTAATTGCACCTTGAGCACAGAGAACAAAGTGACAAAAATGGAAAGAAAAAGTCCCCATCTGTATAGAGCTTGCCATGTAGGAGGGGAGAAAGACAATCAGTCAATCACTCAATCAACAAACACATCAAGTGCCAAGGAGGAAAAAAATATAATGCCAGGAAGGGGCATAAAAAGACGTGTGTGTGACATTTTAGATAGAATTCCTCTTTAAAAAAGATGACATTTGAGTAAAGACCTGAAGGAAATAAGAGAATAAACCACATACATATCAAGGGAAGGTCATTCCAGAGAGAGGAAACAGCAAATGCAAATTCCCTGAGCCAGTGCAAATGCCTGGGAGTGTCTAAGGAACCATAACAAGTTCAGGGAGGCTGAAGCAGAGAATAGCAGAGAAGAACTGTGCAAGACGAGGCTTGAGAGCAGATGTGACATCAGATCATATGAGTTTTAAAGATCATAGTTTGGAATTCCCCTTTTATTCTGAGTGAGATGAAAACCATTAGGAGGTTTTGAACAGACAGTGACATGATCTGAATTATTGCTTACCAGGATCACTGTCTGTAGGAATTAGACCGTGAGGTAGAAGGGCTGAGGGGTAGGGGAATGAGTGGCAGGGAGGAAGCATTTAGGAGTTTGTTGAGACAATCCAGGCGAGAGAGGATGTGGTAGTTTGGACCAGGATGGCAGCAGTGGAGGTGGTAAGAAGTGGGCAAATTCTGGATATATTTTGAAAGTAGAATCATCAGTTCTGGTGAATAGATTAGGTACAGTGTATTAGGGAAAAAAGAGGAATCTAGAATCACTCCAGGTTTTGGGGGGCTACACAACTGGATGGATGAAGTAGAGCTGAGAAGCTTAATGAGGAAGAGAAGAATATGGGAGGGGCAGATTTGGGGGCTATCAGGAGATAAGTGTGGGGTATATTACATTTGTGGTGTCTAGTAGACATCCAAGTGGACATGGTGAGTGGGAACCTGGATGTGCAAGTCTGAATTGCCAAAGAGAGATTTCGGATAAGAGATATAAATTTGGGAGTTATCAGCATATACGTGGTATTTAAAACTATGAGGCTTGATGAGTTCACCTAGAGAGTTGAGGGTGAGGCCAGGTGAATACGGACAGTATGATATTCTGTCTGGAATACTGCTAAGTAAAAGAAGGCAAGTTGACCAGTGGATCTAGCCATACATAGGTCATCACTGACCTTCATAAGAGCAGCTGTGTAGAATCTGGGGCAAATTCCTTTCTGGATTGGGTTTAAGAGAGAATGCAGACATTGAATACTGTGAACAAAGACAATTCTTTCCAAAAATTTTGCTTTAAATGAAAGGATAGAAATGGGGTGGTAGCTGGACGGGGAGAGGGGATCAAGACAGGATTTTTAAAGGCTTTTTATTGAAGTATAATATGTATGATAAAAATACATGTTGCTTAAGTGTATAGCTCCATAATTTTCACAACCAAGCACACCCAAGTAACTAGTATCCATTTCAAGAAAAATACTATTACTAGCCCCCGAGAAGTCTCCTGCCTGCTCCATCCCAGTCACTGTCCCCACCCAAGGGCAACTATAGTCAGCTGACTTCTAAAACCATAGGTTCATTTTGCCTGCTTTTGTACATGGCATAAATGAAAATCATACAGTGCATGGCTTTTTACATCTGTCTTCTTTGCCTTCAAGTTATGTTTGTAAGATTCATTCATATTGTTTTCTGTAGTTACAGTCTGATCATTCTTATTGCTATGTAATAACCCATGTGTGAGTATAATAAGATTTATTTATCTATTCTACTCTTGCTAAGCAGTTGGGCATTTTCCGGTTTTACAAATATGAGTAGTGCTGCTATGAACATTCTAGTACAAGTCTTTTGGTGAACATATGTACACATCTTACTAGGTGTATTTCTGAGTGGGACTGCCAGGACATAGAGTATGCATATGTTCAGCTTTTGTTTTCTAAAATAGTTACTCCAATTTATGCTCTCACCAGCACTGTAAGAGAGACTTTGTCAGTAATAGGGATGATATTATCTCCATCTGTTACTCCTTTGTCTTATATCTCAATTTGCTGAGAATTAAATAGTGAAAAGGGGTGGTGGTTACCGGGCTCCTTCAAAACCTTAAGGATAAGCCTCTACTGCTCATGAAGTTGTGAGGACTGACCAACTCTAAAGTACCTGGCACCATCCTGGCGCAGGATACCTTTCCATTATATGTTAGTTGTTGTTCTTATTTTGTGGTCATCGTCTCAGACCTGTTTCCAGACAGAGGTCAAGGTGAAGCAGAGATAAACATCTGTGCCTTCTCCTTCAACTTACACTCATCTATTCAATTTTGCTTTATAGGACTGGAAACAGTGAGAACTCAGGATACTTCATTGACCATATTGTGGGGCCAAGAATGAAACAAAAACTCAAATACCCCTCTTCATAACTTTTTCTGTATCCTTCATTGTGAATCATCTAGTAAACTATCTCTAGGAAAAGGGTACTCTAGTTCAGCACTGATCTTCTAATCCAGCAATCTTACTGAAGGCTGGTTGGGTTATAGCTGGATGCAGTTCCTTGTCCTTTGCAACTATCTGGAGATATTTATTGTTTATTTAAGCAATAAATTAAATATATAGATATTGCTCTTTCCCAATATTTATGTCCATCTAGAAGAAGTATATATGACTAGAATCATCATGATATCCAAGGAGATAAATTAATTTTCACTGGAATGTGTCTGATTACACCTTTTACCTCCACACTGAAACATAATTAATGGAATTTGTGAGAAGCAACATCTTTCATTGATGTTATCATCTATGTAAAACCAAAATCTTCTCTATTTTTAAAAATATATGCACCTTATTTTTTAGAGCAATTTTAGATTTACATAAAAATTGTAGAAATAGTAAGTACAGAGTTCCCATATACTCCATATCCAATTTCTCCTGTTATTGACAACTTATATTAGTATCATCCACTTGCTGTTGTTAATGAACTAACATCAATATGTTATTATTAAAGTCTATACTTTTTCCAGATTTTCTTAGTATTTACCTAATGTCCTTTTTCTGTACCAGGATCCCACCCAGGATACCATATTTAGTTGTGTCTCCTCAGGCTCCTCTTGGCTGTGACAATTCTTCAGACTTACCTTACTTTTGAGGTATACTGATTAAGAGTTTTGTAGAATGCTCCTTAGTTGGGACTCATCTGATGCCTTCCTCACGATTGAGGGTGCTGGGTTTTGGGGAGGAAGATCACAAAGGTAAAGAGCCATTTTCATCACATCATATCAAGGGTACATTTCATCAACATGACTTATTACCGATGATGTTGACCATCATGTGGCTGAGGTAGTTTGTTATATTTCTCCACTGTAAAGTTAAACCATTTCATTCTGTACTGTTTGGAAGGAAATCACTATGTACAGCCCATACTAAAGGAGTGGGGAGTTTTGTTTCACCTCCTTGAGGGTGGAATATCTACGTCAGTTATTTGGAATTCTTCTGCATGGGAGATTTGTCTCCTCTCTCCTATTTGTTTATTCAGTCATTTATTTACATTAGTATGGACTCAGGTGTTTATTTTATACTTTGGGTTATAGCCTAACACTACATTATTTTACTACTCAAATTGTTTCAGGTTTGGCCATCAGGAGCTCTTTCAATTGACTCCTGTATCCCTTTGACACCCCACTATAATCGTGTGTGTTTTAAACACTTCCTTACTTTCCAGTGCTATAAGATGCTCCAGGACCATCTAGTATATGTGATGACTTAATCCTAGAATTAGCAATTTCTCCAAGGAGTCCTAGTTCTTTTTATTGGAGAATGGAATTAGAACCAAAATCTGGGCACTAGGAGTTCTCCTTGCTACTGGGGTGTCATTGCTTTCTAGGTTCTCTCAATTGACAGAACGAGGAAATACACATGTGTATACTAACCTCTATATATACACATATCTATAAATATTTCTACATGTAACCATATGTATCTGTGTTAAGCTAAACTTGAGTTCATACTGATAGTTCCAACTCTAATTCATTACCACGTGGGCCAATTTAACCTATTCAAGTTTATCTGTGAACTCTCGCTCCATGAGAAATCTGGCTCCCGTCACCTGCCATGCATTTACTTAATTGTTCAGTTCCAGCATGCTTGGATAGCATCATTAGAATTGTTAACCTGAAACCCCATGGGAAACAACTTTATTAACTACAGTACAGTTTTATGCACATTTTCTTTTGCTTTTAGTCTTATGGACTCCACTCATTTCCAAAATTACTTAGGTCAGCACCTTCTCCTCCCACCTCCTTCAGTAAAGTTGTTTCATACATTTTTAATACAGTTAGATCATTTGTCACTTCTTGCATTCTATTCTGGGATCTCCTGACCTCCTAAATGATTTTTAAATTTGCATACATTAAAGTTCACTCTTTGTGGTATGAAGTTCTATGGGTTTTGACACATGCATAGGGTCACATATCCACAATTACAGAATCATACAGATAGTTTTACCACCCTAAGAATTCACTATACTTAATCTACTTAACCCTTCCTTCCCTCTCCCTGAGCCCTTGGAAATCAATGATATTTTTACTGTCTCTATAGTTTTGCCTTTTCTAGAATGTCATATAATTGGAATCATACAGTTTGCAGCCTTCCAGTCTGGCTTCTTTCACTTAGCACTATGCATCGTTTGTGACTTGATAGCTCATTGCCTTTTATCTTTGAATAATATTCCATTGTCTGGATGGATGTCTGTCTGTTTATCCATTCACCTATTAAAGGACATCTTAATTGCTTCCAGTTTTTGACAATTGTGAATAAAGCTGACATAAACATTTGTTTGTAGGTTTTTGCATGGACATAAATTCTCAAATCAGTTGGGTAAATACCTAAGAGTTCAATTGCTGAATCACATGGTAAGACTATGTTTAGCTTACCTGTCCTATTTATCTAGCATGTGTCACTCCTCAGATCAAGTGGCAGCCACCCCTACAATCATTAACAGCCATCACCATCAGTTATTTCACTATTTCTTCCACTCTCATTCCAGTTTCAGCACAAAAATATGTCTGCCGAGTGTCTCTTCTATGAAAGTATAATCATACTTTGTACTTTTCAAAGTATGTTCACATACATGATCACAGTGACTCTAAAATAGCAGTATAGGAGCCAACCTGTTCAAGGGAGAATCCTGGCTCTAGCTCTAACCTATGTATCTAAATCCTTTCACCTGTAAAAGGAGATACTAATAGCATCTATCTAAACCTACTTCTACATTTTGTAAGGATTTAATAAGTGTTTAGAGCTATTCCTTCTTTGACCAAGCTGCACCACTGTTTGATAGTTCAGCCAAGATTAGAATGTGAATCTTTCGATTCCTATTCCTATGCTTCCTGCGCTAGAGATGAGATTACACTCCAACCTCATTTTCCCGCTACCTTGGCCAGTATATGGGCCTCACTGACATCAAAGCATTTAGCTTAACCAGTCACTCAGGAATGGCTCTGGTAATTTTTGTGCATATGAATGGCAGGGGAGGTATCTGTTTTTAGTCAAATAGGATGATCCAATATCTATTGGCAGAAAGTCAATTTTTTCTCATCTTTAGCTGAAATAAAAAGAACAGACTTCATTTTAATGTCTAGGCTTTTAGATCAATGAATGGGCTAAGCACTGAAATAATTTAATGATCCATGAATTGAACTGCATGAACATGAATTAGTGCATTAAACTCTATGGACATAAAATGGATCTGTTCAAAAACAAGTTTGGGCAGTTCACATGTGGTACATAGTGTTTTCAGAGTAAGGTTTAATTATTTTAAGAGGTTTTAGAACTCTGTATCCCAGCCAAAGAATGCTTATCTACTTCATGCTAGTTTTTACCTGTAGAGTTTTTGTCTCTGTGACATCATGTATTTGCTCTTGCATTTTAAAATGCATTGCACAACAGTGGGAACTGATCTGAGAATGTTAATCATACCCTGGCAGTCCCTGAGCATGCTGGCAGTTACTAAGAAAATTTCAAGAAGGGTGTTATTTCAGGATATACCAGGGTCTCTTATATATGTCAAGTTGACTTCCGATGATCATTCGGTTGCTTGTGTAAATGGTGAAAATGCAAAAACCCTTGAAGACTGACAGGCAAAAATTAATATTGCATTTGCAAAATAAGCAAACACAAGAAATCCACAATGCTTTCACACACACACATGCACACACATATACTCACACACATGCATGCACAAACACACCTTTGTTGCAACCTGTTTGGCTTGGACTAGGAGCATAGGTGAGACGTGACTGGAACTATCAGTGAGGATCATCGGGTGTTCAAACGGCTTGCAATGATTAATATTAGTCATAAAAATGCTAAATTATCCAGTTGATCATAGCCACAGTCAAATTTTTATAGATAAAATTACATTCTGGTCACAACAGAAAAATTTAAAGATAAATGTGTTTCAAGTAAACGCTAATTATGACCTATTGCCTTTAGTAGGAAAGAATAATGATCAAATTCATCTAGTATTCTGTTTATAATTGTAAAGGATAGCTCTCTACTGGGTGGAACAACTGTTTTTACTTTGAATATGGGTGTTAGAACTTAGAAATATTTACTTATCTATGCTATCAGAAAAAAGTCAGAGGTATGGCATTTATTTGATCATTAGTTCACTCAGTTCACTCATTCTACAAATGTTCAGCATTTACTATGTACCTAGCATTAGACTTGGCACTAGGTAACAGACAGCCCAGTGATGTTTGGAAAATTGAAACAGTTTTACAGCAAGTGATCCGATTGACTAAATGCTTTTATTTAAAGTTAGAGACTCAGACAAATTAAAACAACCAAACTATTTTGACTGGTTTACCTGTGTACACTTGATACGTCCACACCCACCTTCCACAAAACCTCTCTTAGCATCTCTGACTACTTTCTAATCATTGCCTATTGGCTCTAACTCCAACAGGCATATCATTGACCAACTTAATTGTGTATAAACGCAAACAATTTAAATCTATTGGCTTCAACTAGACTTTAAGTACAATGTGAGTTAAATAGGTCATTTAAAAATTAGGTATGAAGGGGCCGGCCCGGTGGCGCACTGCTACAGGGTGGCGCTCCCGCCGAGGGTTCAGATCCCACATGCAGACCGGTTCCCGCTCACTGGTTGAGCGAGGTGCGGGCGCAGCCAAGGGTTGCGATCCCGTTGTCGGTCCCGGTCCGGTATGGGCGCGACACTGAGGGTTGCGATCCGTTGCCGGACACGAAAAAAGACAAAAAAAGGAAAAAAAAAAAATTAGGTATGAAGTTTTAAATTTTCACTTAAAAATATCAAAACCAGACACAGAAATGACTACAACAGAAGCAGATGGACATTCCTTAGAATCCCTTTCTACCATCTATTTCCTGGTACTGTTCTCTTTTAGCTTATTTCTTCATTTTGTATCACAGATGACTATTTGGTAAGTGTGTTTAATTCCTCTACAATTAGATTTACAGAATATATTAATTCATTTTAATGAAAAAGTTTTGAATCACAGCCAAATTGCTGTAGGACAAGCAGATTTTGTTTTCTTACAATTTCATTAGTAGAAAATGAGGATACCAATATTGAAATGTCACAAACATGGAATTTTAAGTCAAACATCTGTGTTCTCTTAAAGGAGAATATCCTTTGTGAAGTCTGGGAGCTTCCATTAGTGAACAAAGTTAAACAGACATTTGCAATGAAAGAAAATTCCCATTAGTTTTGTTGAATTCTTTCTGTTTTAGTTTGGGTTTATTTCATTATTTAGAAAATAGAAAAAATGCACACAATATTATAAAAGAATAAGAAAGAAAACAATCAATTCTGGCTCCACTAAGCAAATAATTCTGATGTGCTTCACTGAACACATGATGTAACCTGAGCCCCCAAGATGCTGGTTCCTATCCCTGGCTTGACAGAGCATCTGTTTCTCACAGATGCCTAAAAATTACTCAGCTTCTCTCTATTGCTGGGGCTCATTTCTAGTCATTGCACTACCATTTGCACAGACTGCAATCATGTGCTCTGCTTGTAAGGGATGGGAGTCCATAGGTGGCTGTGTTGAGCACACTTCTGGCTCTATGCATGCTTTTGTACGTAAATGAAAAATCACACTTAATTCCTGGCCCATGATTGTACTAACAGCAAGAAATACCACATCTGGTACTGCAAAAAAAGCGAGTGGGAGAAAAGAGTAATCTCTTATTTAGGTATAGTAGTAAAAAGCACACACCCAGTACAAAGAAAGGAGCACTTGCTCTTCTTAGTTCTGGAGACTGCTGTATTTAATAACCTCAGAGAGACACTGACAAGCTAAAAGGTGAATCATGTCTATTTTTTTTCCCCTACTGAATACACAGCCCTGGTACAGAGCACTCAGTGGACACATAAATATTTGTTGAGTGAATGAAAGAACAACCAGAACTGTGACGGAGTTCTAAAACAGGACTTAAAACAGGCCATGTGCTTGCAGGAAATGAAGATATTTAGCCAGAGAGGAGACTCGGGGACACAATAATTCTCTTCAAAGTATTTGAAAGAAATTTTCATGTAGAGGAAGACAGACTCAATCTGAGTGACTCTAGGCAACAAAATAAGTAATTGTATAAAGAGGAACTTACAATTATAGCTGCCCCAAATGGAAGAGTAATCACTGTAATAGCTCTTGGTAAGTGCTGGCCATTCTAATTTTAAACTAGTTCCCACATTTTCCTGTCACTGAAGTTGCTCATCCATTCATGTAAAAACATGTATTTACATGGGTGTACACGTATCCCCAAACACGTCAAGTTGTATGTGTTAAATATGTACAGCTTTTTGTGTGTCAATCGTATCTCAATAAAAGTGGTTTAAAAAACAAAACCTCCATATGGTTTTCCATAATGGCTGCACCAATTAACAGTCCCACCAACAGTGTAGAAGGGTTTCCCTTTGTCCACATCCTCGCCAGCATTTGTTATTCTCTTTTTGATAATAGCCAGTCTAAATGGGGTAGGATTGTATCTCAGTGTGGTTTTGATTTTCATTTCCCTGATTCTGAGTGATGTTGAGAATTTTTTCATGTGTCTTTTGTCCATTTGTATATCTTCCTTTAAGAAATGTCTATTCAGCTCCTTTGCCCTCTTTTTTCTAAAATTCGGGGGGGGGGTTTGTTTGTTTTTTTACTGTTGAGTTGTTTGAGTTCCTTTTATATTCTGGATATTAATCCTTTGTCAGATGATAGTTTGCAAATATTTCCCCCACTCTGTAGGTTGTCTTTTTGCTCTGTTAATTGTTTCTTTTGCTGCGCAGAAGCTTTTTAGTTTGATATAATCCCATTTGTTTATTTTTCTTTTTGTTGCCTGTGCTTTTGGGAGATTCCTCAAATAACTACAGATAGAACAACCATAAGATCCAGCCTTCCCACTGCTGGGTATATACCCAAAGAAATGGAAATCATTATGTCTAAGGGATACCAGTACACCCATGTTTATTGCAGCTCTATTTACAATAGCCAAGAGTTGGAACCAACTTAAATGCCCATCAGTGGACAACTGGGTAAGGAAAATGTATACAATGGAATACTACTCTGCCATAAAAAAGAATTAAATTCTGCCATTCACAGCAACATGGATGAACTTAGAGAAAATTATGTTAAGTGAAATAAGCCAGGCACAGAAAGAGAAATACCACATGTCCTCACATATAAGTGGGAGCTAAAAACAAACCAAAACAAAACACAAGTAAATCAAAAAGGAAAGAACGATAAAACATTTACAATAATACATTGAACTTTTAAAAGAAGAGAACAGAACTGAGGTTACCAGAAGTGGGAAAGGGGGAGACGGAAGGGGGTAAGGGAGGAATTGGTAAAGAACCACGAAAATTGATTACATTGTGTAATGTTGAATATATTAATTATCCTGATTTAACATCACATATTGCATACAGGTACTGAAATTCAGTGTTGTACCCCACAGATATGTACAATCAACTATGTTCCAATAAAAAAATTACTTATTTATTTTTATTTTAATTTATCAATATACAATGTAGTTGATTTTTGTGTTAAAAAGAAATAAAAAAGAAAATATTCATGTAAAGAAGTAGAAGTTTACTCAGATATGATCATCACTTTTTAATATTTTTGCTTATTTGCTAAAGTATGCACAATAAAGGTCTGGATTCAAATCTTTCTTAGTAAAAAATGTTTAAAAATAAGTAAATAATAATAATAATAATAATAATAATAATAATAATAATAATAATAATAATAACCCACAAAATACATATTGAGCACCCTCAATGTGCAAGCACTCCATTAGGTGTTGGGGAGCTAATGGTGAATCCAAGAATCATGGCCTCTTCTCTCATTCAGTTTATAAGCTGCTGAAGGAAACAGACAACAATGAAATCAGACACTACAAAGTCAATTGCTTAAACCAAAGTTGCACGATCATTTGTAAAGGATAGCAAGAAGGGAAATCCTGAATCACACATAAGGGCTACACAGAATGATGTCACTAGTCCATCCAATGTTCAAGATCTCTGGGATTCTGTGCTTCTCCCTGTAGCCCATCTCAGTTAGTGGCCCCATGATGACAGTGGGAGTCATTATGTTCACATCATCCTCTTCTCTATTTTCAAGTCACTACTGAATTTTGAACCCTCTAGTTCTAGTTCCCTCACCCATATCACAAGGTTGTCCTCATGGATGCTGACACCTCTGCACTGGGTCCACATCTCTAGTCCAGTAGTGGGTAAATGGTAGAGTGTATGAGATCCTAATGCAGCTGGTCTGCTGATCACAGGCTGAGAATGTCCAAATCCCTGGAATCTTTGAATGTTACTTTATTGGAAAAAGAGTCTTTGTAAACATAAATAAGAATCTTGAGATGTGATCACCCTGGATTCCCCAGGTGGGCCCTAACTGCTACCACTAATGTCCTTAGAAGAAATAGAAGAGCAGAAGACAAAAAACAGAAGAGCAGAAGACAAGTACACAGGGAAGGCAATATGAAGATAGAGGCAGAGACTGAAGTGGTGTGGCCACAAGCTGAGAAAGCCAAGGATTGCCAACAGCCACCAGAGGCTGGAAGAGGTACGGAAGGATTCTCCCCTAGAGCCTCCAGAAAAAGTGTGGCCCTGCTGACACCTTAATTTTGGACTTCTGGCTTCCAGAACTCTGAGAGAATAACTTTATGGTTTTTTTAAGCTACCCAGTTTGTGGCAATTTGTTACAGCAGCCCTAGGAAACTAACACCTTATGCCTCACACGATCTATTGCAAAGAGTTCTTCACAAGGCTGTCAGGGGGACCTGCTAAATGCAAATCTGACCATCTCTTATCTCTGCTTTAAACCCTTTGCTGTCTCTTTGTAGCCTGTAGCATCACTCCCTTGCCATGATGCCATGAAAGTGTCCACTTGAGTGACACACTGCCCCAGGTGTATACAGGTGATGCTCAACTCACAGTATGATGGAGTTAAGGCCACTATTCTTCCCACTCGAGAATTCGCATCAGAATGGAACTGAAATAAAAGTTTTAAAGGATTGACACTGATTTAATTATTAAACAAAACAACAACAAAGAATCCATTTTCAATCTGCTGCATGCCATTAGGTCACTTGGAACGCACCCCTGCTGATCACACTTTGCCGTCTGCTTGGCATCACCCGGTGCCTGCCTTCCTCTCCAGCTTCTCCCCTGAGAGTGTTACGCTTCCACAGTGCTGACTCACTTCTAGTTCCTAAGACACAACTCGCTCTTTGGATCTCTTTGCCTTTGCACATTCTGTTCCCTTTGCTTGGAATATTCTTTCTACTCTTAGCTACCTCGTAAATGCCTATTCATCTCATAAGGACAAATTCATATTCCGTTTGCTCCAGGAAGCCTTTTTGCCCACTTAAGTTCTGATCGTTCCCTCTCTTATGCAATGACCTTACTTTTCTTAAATCATAAAGTCTTAGTTTACTTTTTACACTATACTATAATTCTTTAGTTATGTGTGCATTTCCTTCAAGGCTGGGCCATTTTAAACTCATCTTATTCAGCCCTAAAAAAGAACATAATCCTGCCACTTGCCACAACATGATGGACCTGGAGGACATTACATTGACTGAAATAAGCTAGACACAGAAAGCAAAATATTGCATGATCTCACATATATGTAGCACCTTTAAAAAAGAGGTCAAACAGAGATAGAGAATAAAACAGTGGTTAACATGGGGCAGAGGGAGAATGAGGAGATGTAGGTCAAAGGATCCAAAATAGCAGATGTGTAGGATGAACAAGCCTAGAGATCCGACATACAACATGAGGCCTGTAGTTAATAAAATTGTATTATATTAGGGATTTTTGTTAAATAAGTAGATTTTAGCTGCTCTTGTCACAAAACAGCGGCTTTGTGAGATGATGGATGTTAGTCTGCTTCACCATAGTAGCCATTTTACTATCTACATGTATCCCATAACATTGTGTTGTAAATCTCAAATACACACAATAAAACTTATTGAAAATAAATAAACTCAGTATTCTGAGTGCCTAGCACAGAAGAAACTCACCACCAATCCACTGGACTGTATTGATTCAGAATTTATACTCTGGAATTGGTGATCATATTTGAGGGTCGTGATACTTTTGTGATGAGAACCACCCAAATATCAATATTTAATGGCATTTTTCATGATGCTAGATTGTGAGAGGTCAGTAGAGAAAGCGAAGAAAATGCACTCATTCCCCAGGGAACTCAATTATTCGGCTGCCACACTGGGTTTCATAAAATTGATTTGAGAACTGAGAACATGATGATTTATTTTACCCAGCCCTGGTGTTAAAGTTGAAAAGAATATTCTTACTCTCCACTAGCAGAAGCAAAAGCAGTTTGGAGAGTGAGACAACATTTTCTCTTCGCTTTCACATGCTGATTTGTCCTGGACCCTGGTCCTTGTAAGTTGTCATATGCCCATGGCCCTACACAAAGCTTTCTCAGCCCTACCAGAATAGTCCTGTTTTCCTCAGCAACAGAAAAAGGCACTGTGGCTCAGAATTCCTTTGAGAATGGATGTTTGGAATAAAAATACCACAACAATACCATTTCCACAAGTCCTCTAAATGGCTTAAAAGGAAGCCTCTTGGTGAAAGTGTTTCCATCCCTGTCCTGAAGCTGGGGTTCTGCCTGAGCTATTTTCGGCCTTGTTTCCAGTTGCCGCTGGCCAGTGGCAGGATTTCACACTCGGCTGCCACTTCTCATTACTGCCCATTGCTCCCTTTTTCGGGAAAGCTTCTCCTCCCAGGCTGACACACGTGGCAAGCAGGCGGGTGAGACACTGCCCTTGCCTGGCTCCTACAGGGAGGACGCTGTGGGCTGTCTGGCATATTTGCATTTGGCTAGGCAGGGCCTGTGCCTCACCTTCCAGAAAAATAGTCATTTCTTCTTAGGCCATGAGCCTTAATTGCTTTCTTAGGAAGTTGCAGTCAGAAATTTATCCAAATAAACGCAAATATAGCAGACTTCCCTACCCTGTTTCGTGCCTTGGGAAACTAATTGCATGAAAAACATCTGTAGGTTTTCTTGCACTCTGGCTTCTGGAAGGCCTCAACCAATGGGGAGCCTCAGTAGGACTTCAGAGGGAGGGGATGGAGGTCAGGATATATTTCCCCTGACTCCCTCCCTGTGAGTTGCCTCAGGCAGGCTGTGTTTTTACACTTAAGTCATGGACCCTCTAAAAGTATTTCTCTGCACAGGACTCTTTCCTGAGTTCCAGAAACTATCTTCCCTTTATCCTTACAGGCCCAGGTATGGTAACCACTGTGCAGCTGCTAACCTTGGTTTACCACACTGTTTCCTGTGGCTCTACCATATCTATCCACACCTTTGTAGACACTGCCATTGTAAACAGTCAAGTTATCCAAAGTTGATGGAGCCATCTATTCGCCGTCGCGGCTCTTACTGATAAACCTCCCTAGGCTGAAGTTACACTAAAAGCTTAATTAACAAGGATCTTTATAGGTTTCAATAGGTTGTTTGATTTCAAGGAACTCACTCAGACTTAAAATGAAGAGGGTTGATTGAAAGGATACAGGGGAATTAAAACAATGAATATGCTAATTATACTGATTTGATCATCACATATTGTACTCAAGTATTGATAGTCAACTCTGTACCCCACAAATACGTATAATCAGTTATGTTTATAACTGTAAAAATCAGTAAAAAACAAAACAAAACAAATGAAGCACAATAAAGATAAGTCATCTGCCCTGAGAATTAGGAAGTGTTTATTTCTTGATCTCAGGCCCTGCAGTTTCTTGTCTCTATCACCCGTCCCATTTTCTTGACAGAGCATATTCCTCTGTTTTCTCTTGATTCTTCCTTCACCCCCCAACTTTGCAACTTCAGCTTGTGTATGATTTTGGCTTGCCAAGGTTCTGACTTCATTCTTCACCTCTGACCTGGCAGTTGCCCCTACTGATTAAGTAGAAATTATTGAAGCATAAAGCAAATTAATAAGCAAACTAACAAGATTGTAGTTATCAAATTAACAAGATTGTCGTTATAGATGAAAGCAAACTCAAATTCTTTTTGAAAGAGGCAGAGTACGAATGAGTGTTTGTAGATGATAGAATGTTAAGCTGGGGATGGACGATGACGTATGTCTATTTATGTACTTATATGAGGGTACTTCAAAAAGTTTATCGAGAGATTTGTATTATATTTTAATTCCATTTTTCCGAGAACTCTTTCAAGTGCTCCTGTATTTCTCAGAAATCAGATCCTCCAAGCAGTTGAAGAAAACATTGCTCTTCTCAAAGATGATACTTAGGGACAACCTGGGATGAGAAGCCTGAGATTTTTGTACACAGCAGTCTGGTGGCTTTGCCTCCCTTAAGCTGGTCTGAAGGTCTCCGGGAGCTCAGGACATGCTTGTTTGAACCTTAAAATGGTGGTAAAGAATCCACAGCAACTTCGCAATGGTTGAGTTTATTAGACTTCAAGAGATGATTTGAGTAAACTATGATAGGACATCCGACCCTTCCTTCTGGTGCACCCAGGCCATAAACAGAACCTGATGACCAAGATTTCCCTTTCTCAGAAAAGTCTGGTCCATAGGGGTGAATTGGAGAAAAGAGTACAGGACTAAAACTGGGCTGGTTTCAGACAAGGTGCATTTATTGTTAACAAAATCATTTACTTTAATGTCTTTGTTTACATGAGGAAACTAAGGCCCAGGAAATTTGAGTGACCTATCCATTGTCACACAGAGAGTTGATGTGTACTGTCCCAATTGCTCTTCCTTAGTTGATTACTTGTAGTGCTGAAAATGGTTTCAAAGTCTAGGATGACCAGGATAGAGGCAGATGTCAGTATTCATGGAAAACCCTTGGGAGACTTCCAAAGTAGGTTGATAAGAGGTGAAGGTAACCATATAATTTATTGTCCAAATAAATTATAGACAATCATGAGAGTGAAAAGGAGTGCTGTTAACAATTGGGCCAGAGCATAAGGCATAATCTAGGAGCATCTCCCTAAATAACAGGTCATTGCAGAGAAGTGGTAAAGAGGAACCTCTAGGCTAACCCAGGAACTCAATGGGGCATGGAGAATAAGTGCCCAGGCCACCAGGTCCTTGTCAGTGATGGCTGCAAGGTTCTGAGCCTCTGGTTACTGAAATACATAAAAGATGAACTCATCTAAAACATGGAGCCTTAGGCTGAGGTTCTTTATATAATTGGGGGTTTACCGTTTCCTTTGATGAGAAAGGGGAACCATTATCTCTCAAATTATAGACCACTAGTCTGTTGGACAGCTCTCAGAAGCACACGTGTCTTCTCAAATTATGGGGTCAAGTTTTCCAGTCTAGCACCTTGTATGAGGAACAAAGAAGTTATAATATCAATTCCACTTCTGATTTTGCTCTCTAAGAGTAATGAAACTCAATTTCCTCATCTACCTCACTCCATAAACAGGGGATAAAACTATATAATCTGTTTCCTGATCACTGGCCATTATTACTTCTTCTCTCTGTGTCACAGCACCAGTGTCAGCCTTGTGTTAATTGAAATTTCAGTGCTAAACTGTAAAAAATAGGGCTGCGTTTAAGTCCGCTATCTCTTCTTTCCAATATATATTTAAATAACTTGTTCCCATTATGCAAAATAATAGGACTCATGCTTTCCAGGTAGAGCAAAAAGGAAGACAAGTTTCTACTGAAGACTTGGTTTTATTTTTTCAAAATAGAAGCAAATGAACCTACTGACTAATAATTTCCAGGAAGAGCATTATGGTCAATAAATAACAAAACTAAAATCTCTCAATCAATAGACACTCTTCCTCAATTAATTGCAACACAAAACAACTCCATCAAATAGATAATTTACTCATTTACTGTTCCTTGGATCTGGCTCTGAGCTTGATACTAGGTACTAGGTTAATTTATTATGTCAATTTTTATTCTATTTTATTTTTCTTCTAATCCATCCTACCTGATCTATTAAGGAACAATACTATGGAAAATTATATATTTTCCAGAAGACAGTGAAGTTCTTTCATGATCAAGGTAGTCAATTGTTAACACCTATTCTTAGTATTTCCTGATGTCATAATTATGTTTTCCATGTTGGTACAGAACTCTGCATTGTCAACCAAGTACTGATCTATGTGTATGGATAAAATTAAAGTTTTTCTTTTGGAAAAAAATTAGCCCGACTAGTGGGTATTCTCATGACTTATGGCAACATTGAAGAGGAATGACTTTCTCTCTGGCCAATTCTGAATAATTCTTCTTCCCTCATTCCCACTTTCTCAGTGCTTAGCTAGATCTTCCTTCAGTCAAAAATGGTGTCTCCATACTTTTCAGTGTTAGAAACCTACCTTTGATATTTTCCCTTAAGACATCTGGTATTTGAAAGGCACAATCCAAAGGACGTTACCTGATTATTCTTCTAGGTTCCCTAAGTTTTCTCCCTGTGCTAAGTTAGAGCAGCTTCTCAGCCACGTGTACACATACCTAAATGCCCTTTGGGAAATGCTCAGAATTACATAAGCTGGAAGGTATTCCAGGACTGCATTTTTAATGATCTTATTTAATGAAGCATGCTCTATACAGATGAAATTTAATGTTTAAATACAAAACTATATTTATGTATAATTTTATATCTTCTATGTATAAAAGGAATCATATTTCTGTTATTTGCTTTTCTCCTTAAGAAAAGGGCTTTACTCCCTCCTAACCCTCTTAAGTCGGACATGAGGCCAGGCTGTTTCATATTTGATACCTCTGGGAAAATATCAGAAAAGCGGAAATAATGAGAATGCTGTGGATTTAGGATTTTAGTTTGTGATACTATGTAGGTAAATTGGAATATGTGTGTCATTCTTTCCACTCTTTCTGATTTTGGGGAAATGGGGGCCATTGTTGGACCACTCTTTGTGCCTTAACCCCTACAAAATCCAAGTAGAGGGTCCTACAAAGCTGTCATCTGCTATTAACTCTACTGTAAATAGATTAGGGAAAATTTAAAACAAGAACATAGTCAAGGTATAGAGTTGCTTGGAAGTAATACTTTTCTATTTCTTTTTATGAGAAAACATATGGGTTACACTAAGAAATTAAATTATTAACATATTTTGAATCTCATTAATAGACATTAAATCATTCTATTTAGTACATGTTCACCACTCAAAAATTAAACATAAAGTTGATACCATAGAAGTAGAGAGTAGAATGGTGATTACTAGAGACTGATAAGGGGAGGGGAGAGATAGGGAGAAGGTGGTCAATGGATCCAAAATTACAGCCAGATAGGAGGAAAAAGATGTTCTATAGCATTATAAAGAAACTACAGTCAACAACAAATTACTGTATTCTTCAAGTAGCTAGCAGAGAGGATGTTGAATGCTCCCAACATAAAGATGTGACAAATGTTTGAGGTGATGAATATGCTAATTACACTGATCTGATCATTGCACACTGTATACATGTACCCAAATATCACATTGTACTTCATAAATACATACAATTATCATGGGTCAATTACAAACTTTTTTTAAATTTTAAAAATTAAACATAGGCTCTTTAAATAATTCAATAATTAAGTTAAGAGGGATCATGGAAATGAAAGAAAAGAGGGGGACCATTTTGGAAAAGAGCTATGTTGCAAGTAATTTGATTTTAATATTAGTTAGACAGCTGAATTCTGCAAATGACTTACCTTCTTTTCTAAATTAAGGAAGTATTAAGATTATACTCATAATAATGTCACCTTAATTTGCATTTGGATATGCCTTCTTGAATAGAAGAGAAAACGAAAAAAACTATGCAGAAGAAATTAATCATTTGCAACCATGGAGGTTTTGTGGCAATTTTTTACACGTGTGAGCTTCTATGTACATCTGTTTTGGAGGATCCACAGAATTAGATCATCGAAAAAATAGATTTCTTATATAATTTAATATAACCTTTCCAATAAAATGCCTTTATGGAGTTATAATTTAATTTTCTACCTTTAGGCTTTACGTAGGATCAATGCAAAAAAAGTTCTCTAGAACACATTCATAATTTTATAAAACTGTTGTTGAAGACATTGTGTTCCATTTTCTGAGTACCATGCAGTAAATAATCCCTCCAACCAGTTTAAAAATGTTTTATTTCAGAAAAATTTTGTTTGCTTTCTTTGATCAAAGAGTACAATACAATATGTCTTTATGTACAGCCCAATGGTTCTATTTTTGTCAGAGCTACTAAAAAAACTACAAATTAGATTCATCGCCTAACTGCAGCAATTAATTTAGTTCAAGTACTTGGTGACTTTTTTCTTATTTTAGAAATTGGGCATTTATTTTTAAATGTGATGGCTTATATTAACCACATTGAAATGAAAAAGGAATAAATATGAAATAGATTAGAGTAGGCATTTACCTTTAACTTTTTGGTGACTTACTAAAAAATTCTCATCATCCAAGAGTCATCTCTTTTTGTTTTGTTTTTGACAACATGAACATTATCTATAAGGCTGAAATATAACTTCATTGATATTGTAAACAGGAATGATTAGAAATTGCAAGTTTGTAAAAAATATACACACTTTTTTTTTTTTCCTTTTTGTCTTTTTTCGTGTCCAGCAATGGATCGCAACCCTTAGTGTCGCGCCCGTACCGGACCAGGACCGGCAACGGGATCGCAACCCTCGGTGTTGCTCCCACACCTCGCTCAGCCAGTGAGTGGGAACCGGTCTGTATGTGGGATCCGAACCCTCGGCGGGAGCGCCACCGCACTCCCAAGCGGCGCACTGTAGCAGTGCACCACTGGGCCGGCCCAGTATACGCACTTTTTTGATAACAATTATTAGAGGTGATCATAAAATCAATTCCTAATTTTTTGTCAAATTGGCCAATAGTCAGGAATAAATATAGGCTTTATTAATTTGTTTATTTTCAGGTCTTTACCAGTATGGTCTGCTTGGCCATCGGTCTCAAAAATAGTTATGATTATAGATTTTGTTCAACATTTCAGAGTTCACCTTGGTAAATGAATACATTCTTTCCTTTACCATGTCTTGATGGAAAAGGAATATATTTACATGAAGTAAGTACCATATTGCCTGAGGAGAGATGAGTCTGGCTGAAAAGATGAAATTAGATTTATGTGACAGCAGCTGTTCTGCAATATGTGTAGCAATATCAACCAATTTTGATTCTTGGAATAAGTATGCTCATATGTCCTCCCAAGTTCCAACCAAAGTTATCCTTAGGTGGGAACTATAGTTCTTAAGGATACTCACTTGCTCAATATTTAATGTAACATTACGACTAAAATATATATGCTACTTTATGGTTTATCATATAAATGGATAGGCAGCCAAAAATGTTGTCAAATTCTGCATCAATTAGTATCAAACTTAGCTACATAGACAAGAATAATAAGAGAAAGCACACACACACACAGATATAAAAACAAAGTAACACTGGCTGACAAGTAGAAGGCTAATTCTCTCTTAGCCTAAAAGAAGAGCTGAGCTACACTGTCGTTTATACAGCAGCTCTGCAACATCTTGTTATTCTGTCTTCATTATTGTGTTACTTTATGGTCCACAAAAGCCACCTGCATTCCAGTCTTCATGTCTGCATTCCAGCCAAAGGAAAGGAGGAACAAGAGAAGGGCCCGCCTTCCTCCATTTCCAGGAAATTCCCCAGAAGTACCGCCTAACAGTTCAATTTACATGTTGTGGTCAGAACTTAGTCACATGATCACATGTAACTGCGAGGGAGTTCTAGGAGTTATTGTCATTTAGCTGGGCACATTGTTACCTCAAATAAATGCAGGGTTTTGTTGTTAAGGAGGAGAAAAAGAATGGGTATTGTGCCAGGCACTGTTTTGTTCACTGGATGAAGAGTGTCATGTAATGGTTACGGGCACAGGTCTGGAGGTAGACTGCCTGGTTTCAGATTCTGGCTCCATACATACTAGTTTTGTAACCTTGAGCAAGTAACTTAGTTCAGTGCCTCAGTTTGTAAAATGGATATGACAATGAAACCTAACCCACAGGGTTATTGATTATAAGAATATGTCACTTTATATAGTGCCCAACACATAGAAAATTATCAGTGATAGCTATTAATGGCTTTTTATGAAAATTGTCTCACTGAGTCTTCAGAACAACTCTATGAAATACAAATTCATACAAATTTTTACAAATTCCTTTTACCTTCCATTTTACAGATGAAGAATCTAAAAGTCATAGAGGTTAAATATTTTCTCTATGGGCATTCAGTCAGCAAAATGGCAGAGACTAGATCAGATCTAAAGTCCCTTGACTCCAAATCCTTACTCTCTCTACCATGCAGACTGCTTTATTACTAGATGTCTGTTATATGATATCTTGGCCTGGGTTTCCCAGAAAGCAGACACCAAGACAAAATCTGGGCATAACTTGGTATTAAATGCAACTGATTCCTTAATCCTCAAGACTATCTTATGAAAAGTCATATGAACTATTGCATCTCAGGACAGTCAGTGCTGGGGAGGAAGGAAAAACATCAGGTCCTGTCTCCCATTGATGAAAATTTTGCTCCATGAGTGGGTAGCAAGTGGGCCTCACAGCGTCACATTCCAGCCACAATAAGAAAGTCCCAGGGTGGAAGGTGAGATGCATGTATCATGGACAAAAAGCAAGGCATTGTCAGGTTGATCCTTTGCAAAACTGAAGCCCACACAAAGTTGGTACCACAGAAATGGCTGAAGGAGAAACAATGTCCATGGGCCCTAAAGAGAGGTAAGGCCAAGAGGATATGGGAAGTGCATAAGAAGGATTTGACAAATATGGTAACTGATACTCCCTTAATAAATCTTTTATAGCTTGCAGGTATGTCAAACAGGATATTGCTTAGAGTAATCGTCTAGCTTATGCTTGCCCTTTCAGGTTTAATAGCAGTAAGTATAAACAGCAGTAAATGTACTGTTGACTAAAGCACCATATAGCTGGAGTTGCCAGATAAAATAGAGGATGCTGGTTAAATTTGAATTTCAGAAAAACAATGTATAGGTAATGTCTCAGATATTTCATGAGCATCATGTTAAATTTGGCTTTCAGTTAAGCAAGGAATAATTTCTTCTAGTACAAATATGCCCCAAATATTGCATTGGACACATTTATATTTATAAAGGTGTTCGTTGTTTATCTGAAATTCAGATTAAACTGGGTGTTCTTTATTTTTTTCTCCTCAATCTGGCAACCCCAATGTTAGCTTATATGGTCATTTAGGATTGGCTCTAACAAAAGTAAGCAGACGTACAATAAATGCGATTGAAGGGGGCAACAGACATTCTGTACTTAATCTTCCCTAAGGGTTTGCAATACAGGAGTTGACATTTCTACCATTTTAATCATTTATTTGCTTTATGACATTCTGTTTGCAGAAGTTTTAATTGAAATGCAAATAAAATAACTTGGAAGGGTTCTTCTCATCTTACCAACTACCAAGATAGAATGGCTTAGTTACCATTCTGCAGCTGTGCTACATGGAACACCTGGACTTCTTGCACACTGTGTTAGCAGATGAGGAACTGGAGAATCATGCATCTGTTTAACACTCCACGTTGCATTGGCTAGAATAAATCAGGTGGCCCCACACTGGGAGGCTCAGCAGTACAGTCTTCCTGTGTCCACAAGGAGAGGAGAACCAGATGTTGGTGAACACAATATCTTTCTCATAGAGCCCTAAAGATTTAGGGAAAACCTTGAAAAGTTAGATTTTGATTAAAGAGAATACCATAACAATAATAATAATTTTTTATAGCATATGGCTCCATAATTTGTAACATTTCATTTGAGAATTGCAAAATCCTAGAAGTCATATGAATATAATATAAGTAGAGGTTGAACGTTCCTAATCCAAAAATCTAAAATCTAAAATTCTCCAAAATCCAAAACTTTTTGAGTGCTGACATGATGCCACAAGTGGAAAATTCTGCAACTGACATCATGTGACAAGTCACAACAAAACATTGTTTCATGCACAAAATTATTAAAACGTACCATATCAAATTACCTTCAGTCTATGCGTGTAAGGTGTATATAAAACATCAATGAATTTCATGTTTAGGCTTGGGTCCCATCCCCAAAATGTCTCATTATGTATAAGCCAATATTCCAAAATCCACAAAAATTCAAAATCTGAAACATTTCTCGTTCTAAGTGTTTTGGATAAGGAATGCTCAACCCATAGTACCATTTTACAGATTAAAAATCTGAAACTGGAAGATTAAGTGACTTGCTTGTGGTCATAAAGCTAGTATGAAATAGAATAGAGACTGAACATGTATTTTGTGACTTGAGAGTTCTGGCACTTTCTACATCAGTGGCACTCAAATTTAGTCAAGTGACTAAAGCACTCAAATTTAGTCAAGTGACTATAACCTTTAAAGCCTCTAAAGATTATGATGTTTCTTGTGGAACATCTACTTAATTCACAGGACTACATTATATGTACACAATATAGAAATCAAGAGCACACATGTCCACATCAAAGCTGTCTGCTAAAATAAAAATGAGCCATTTATAAGTTTTTTGGTGAATCTTAATATAGCAATTAATAAGCGGTTTATAAAAACCATATGAGAGAGATATTAGTATTACCCTCAGTTTGCAGATAAGAAAATGGAATAGAGAAGTTAAGTAACTGGACCAGTGTCATACAGCAAGTAGTGAAGATGAGAATTCAGCCCAGGCTATCTGACTCCAGATCCCATGTTTCGTAAGCATTATGCCATCATTTTGTCATCAATGAGGAGGAACAAAAGTATAAGAGAAGTTCAAGAAGAAAGCACTTTAAGTGGAGAGAAGATTGCACGTTAATTTGTGTGTTTGTGTGTGTGATTTAAGTAAGGTTGACATTATTCAAGGTTAGTGGTAAAACACCTCCATCCACCAGTGTTGTCCAGTGTTTAGAGAGAGCCTAGTTTGAGCATTTCAGCCTTGGAGTATGGGAGAGAGGCACTGACGAGGCCTTACAATAGGGAAGAACAGGAGTGCACTGGGAGCTGCAGCAACAGGCTGTCATTGTCAAAAATACTCAATTAACAATGTTGTCTAGGCTATTCCCAAGCCTTGACAAAGAAGCACAACACTATAGCCCCCATATGGGATACATACAGCAAAAGACCAGAAGCCACGTGACACAGATGCCATTTTTTTTTTTTTTTTTAGTGAATGATGGGCAGAAATTCCTGGACAATTGAATTGGAGTCTAGTTGCAAGAAAGGCCAAGCAGCTTCTTGGGTAGAAACCAGTTTTAAGGTGAAAGAATCAAGATGCTTGGCCCAAGGATAACAGGTCATGGTCCAAGGACAAGGGGTAGAGATGTGTTTTTAAATGTAATGACATCGCATCTCTTCCACTCAATCTTCTATGTGCTTGGTTAAATCCTAGGGAGAGAAGTCAGCAACAAAAATCCAAGTTGAAAACAACTATGGTGATAAGCTGTATTACAGGAAACTTTCTAAAAACCTGGGAGCTCAAGACAGCCCTGTTTTGTGAACTTGTAGCAGAAGTAGGGGTAGAGAACATTTGCCCCACCTTTGTATGGTGCATTTACAAGTAGACAACAAGACATCTTGGGTAGGAGGAAGAAGATATGACATCAACAAACTGGGGTCAAGGAGTTGAAGTCAGTGTTGGAGAGGAAGAAGTGGCAGTTTCTTACCACTCAGCCATCAGGATCAGGTCAGCAAACACCTATGTGGGAACAGTGGGCTGGTTAATTTGGTATCTCTTCAGACTGATGTACTGTAAGCAACAATTCCTGACGGGAGAGAATCCAGCTGCATGGGGAAAGGATTACAAAAGAGAATCATGAGGGCAGTTTCAAACTTTCTACCTTTTCCTTCCAGAACAATTTCACTCTAGCTCTGACTTGAGAAAACACATTCAGCCAAGTACAATTTCCCAAGTTAACCCAACCCACTCTCCTTAGAAGCTGGTCTATTGACCAATCACCTGTTATCGCCATAGCATGGCTCTTGGAGACGGAGGGTGTCTCATTCTCTTTTTTTTTTCTCCTTCTATTCCACCTTGAACAACTCAGGAAATACTTCTGCCAATCATATACAGTTTTCTTCCTAAGATGATTTCTGTGTAATACTGCTTTCTCTGTCTTGTTACATTTCCTGACATGTTTTACTAGCCCAGTGAGGTTTTAATGTGATCATAGATTGGCAGCTGTCCAGGGGACCCTTTAATCTATCTTTAACCAGGGGGGTCTTAGTTCCTAAGCACATGAGTACCATTCCTAGGTGAATAAGAATCTTATGTTGGAACTACAGAGAGAGAGAGAGAGAGAACCAAAATTCTGCAGATGACCACTCTAAAATAGTGTTCTATTACTACAATTAGTATCCTTTTGTGCCTACAGGTGGATGCAGTTTGAGCAAACAAAGATGAGAGTAATGGGTGATAGTATAAGCAGATTAATGCTTTTTGTCATCTCCCTAAACACCCTGAGCATGTGTATTTGCCAAAGCCACAGCAGGAATCAGGAGGCACTCAAACTGGATGACTGGGGGAGTTTCATGAAGGGAATATATATACAAGGGCTACGGTAAGAGTCAAGGGGAACCAAGAGGGGATAGTGAAATCTTCCCGTGCTAGCAACAACGGGGGCCTATTACTACCTCTATAACCTCTGGGCCTAAGAGGTAAGAAGAGGGGAAATTTACAGGAACCTGGAGAAGTTCACAACAGGAGCTGTGGCATTTGTTTGAGGAATGCAGCTGTTCTTAAACCACTACATTGCAGGCAGGAAGCAACCTCTGTCTCTTCCCTCCTTCTGATCTTTTGCTGCTGGCACTCACTGGCCAAACCTTACCAGAAACCAGAGAGCCAAGGAGCCTACCTGATGCTGTCCACAGAGGTCAGCCTCTCTGGGCACAGAGCAGAGTAGAGGAGGGTGGAGGATAGACCTGAATCAAGCAAAGGAAAAAGATCCTGTACACCACGTACTGCAATCAATGATTATCATGTTTTTTTAAATGGCTGAATCTGTTCACATTAAAAACAGCGTATACACTGAATCTAACAAATATGGGTAGCTACTTATAACTGGATCACAGTGTGCAATATGATGAAAGGCATCCCACGTGTCTACACATATTACAGATGCATTCCATAAAATTTCTTAATTCATCTTTTACAAAGAATTATACTTTTATGCAAGTTTCTTAAAGGAATAATTACCACATGAAAAACATTGCAGTATGTTCACTAAAGGCTATAATTAATTTTGGACAACTTATAGACTTTGAAATGCCTTGTTGAAAGGCCAAAATTTCTGCCACTTTCTGAAAGGAAATTTACCCAACAGGCAAGACAAGGGTATTATTGTGGATTAATAGCTGTCCATGTAGTGTGATTCAACAACATCTGGAAAGTGCCGTTTCACTTGACCCTGAGATGGTTCATTGAATAATGCAAAAATTCCTTCTTATGTCATGGTGGTTTTGTTGTTTTATTTTTGTTAAATGCAAATACCCTGAGAATTAGAACATCATCCATTTATTCATTTAATTCTTCCCTCACTAAACATTTACTGTTATTGTCTGTTAGTAGATTGGATAAAGTAGTCAAAGACTGCAGAACTGGTTAACACATGCTAGGTAAAAGTATGTGCAAGTTACTACTGAGGAATAGCTAATTCTTTCTTGGAGGATGGAAGGGAAGGAGAGTGGTGAGGATGTAGAAAGACTATTCACAGCAGCAATAATACCTGAACTGAATTTAAATGGGAGTGCACCAGGTGAAAGTAGAAGCGAGAGTAGACAGTAGACTTTGCAGGAAAAGTAGGTTCTTCATCATTTGACCCCAGAGGGCATGAGGCTAGAAGACCTACTCTAAGGTCAAATCACGAAGGGTCTTGAATATATTCTAAGGATTCAATGAAGGATCAAGTGGAGGAGAGACTGTCTAAGATTTGACTTTCAGAAAAATCATTCTTGACACAGTGCAGAGGATGAAACAAAGGAGGCAAGACTAGAAAATGAGTCCATTAAGTGTGCCTCGCAATGGTTTTAGCAAGAGATGAGAAAGTGTGAGCTAATGAGGCAGCGGTGAGAGAAGAGAGGACAGGGCCATCCAAACAATATTCCACGAGCATGGCTTTGTAATCAATTCACTGGGGCGAGGACTAGGAGAGGGTACGAATATTGAAGGAGAAGGCTGAGAATGATGCCCACGTTTTTGTCTTGGGTGACTCGGTAGAGGCAATAGCACCAGCTGAGATGGGGGGATATAGGCACAGAGGCATGATTGCAAAGGAAAATGATGGAGTTTGGTCTTATACCTCTTGAGAGCCTGGAGAGAAGTCTGAAGACTTGCCAGAGAATGGGTGATAATTGAAGCAGTGGGCTGTGAGGACTTCTGCTCAAAAACTGTGTGCGGTGATCAGAAAAGAGGCTTGAAGGCTAACCTTTTGAGAAGCACCTACATTTGAAGGCCATATGAAGGAAGAGGACTATGTAGATGAAAACTAGAGGTTTTATGAAAACAGTGGTCTACAATATCAAATGATACAGAGATCGTATTAATATTTATAAATATCTGCAAACAGAATAAAAGTGGGTTAGGTCATTATAGATGACTTATCAAGAAGTCTGAGGTAGGTGGTCTTCTTGTGGGTTCTGTGATCCAGAAATGTCATGGAGGATCCAGGCACCTTTCATGCTTCTGCTCTGCCACCTTCAGTGTGTCAAAAATTTCTTCTCCCTCAGGGTCTAGACCCGGACACTCCAAGTTTGCATCGGAGAACAGTCCAAACAGAATCCAACAGGAGATAACAAGGCTTCTCCGTGTGCCACTCATTCTTTTTCAAAGAGGAAAATCTTTCCCAGGGGACCCATCAAATTTCCCCTTATGTCTCATTGACCAAGGCCCATTGTCACTCCTGGATCACTGACTGACAAGGTGAAAGGGGTTGCCATGATGAGTTTAGATCAATCATGACTCATCCTTGAGGGCTGTGCCAATAAAATAGAAGTCCTATTAGCAAGAAGAATGTGAAAATAGCAATTTTCAATGTCTCTCTTCTACAGGAATTTAGTAAGTGTAGGACTGAGCGGTGCCATTGGATCTGGTAATTAGGAGCTTATTGGTGGCCTCAGTAAGAGAAGTTTCAATGGGGGCTAAATTAGAAAGTGGCACTGAAGCCAGATTACAAAGGGTTGAAGAGTGTATACAAGTAGGCTGTAGACTGCTTTTCAACTGAGTGTGACTATGTTTGTCAATCCTTTTCTGAAAATAGATTTTGGAAAATCGAGAGATGGCACAGGTCATCTAAGGGTCCGGGTAAAGAGAAACCAACAAGAAGTTAGAAGACAGAAGCCAAACTTTGCCCAGTTCATCATTTGATCAAGGTCTTCTCGTTGCCAAGGAGAGGGATTGTCTCCAAATTTCTCCAGTTTGAATTTCTTCTCATTGCTAGGCTCAGCTGCAGACTGTAATTTTTAGAAGTCTGAGTCAGCAGCAAGAAAGAGAGGTTGTTTTAAACTCTGAATACAACCTTACTATTCCACAGCTGTGTACAATTGGGGGGAAATGTAATGAAAAGGTTTCTACAAAGCACTTAGATTAAATTAGCTAGGAAGAGATTCAATTTTGAACTCCTTCCAGGACTTTTAATAGAGAGATTATATATTTTGTTTAAAAAAAATAAGGATAAGGTGGAGGGTGGGGTGATACATCTAATTGAATAGGAGCATAGATTTTCTACTAAAGTCATGTGCTGTATTTGTCTCTCTGGTGCTTAAGATCAGTCTGTGTGTGGCTGTATCAGCCTCAAAATGCATCTTTTCCTCTGTCCGCCTGTCCTGGTTGCCTTCTCTTCTTCTCTTCGTATCAATCATCTGGAGAACAGATAGAATCACCTAATCTTTTTGGTTGATGAGTTGTCTTTTATGCAGCGCTGGTCACCGGAGTCTTAGCTTTTGAGCTTAAGAAAATGCAAAGCAGTAGGAGAAAGGTTGTGGCTTGTAGATAAATTTACTGATCAGAGTAAACAGGGAAGAACTGATGACCTCTTTTCCTGGCTGTAAGGCACTATCTCTAAACACGCATTTCAGAGAAAGAGTCTTAAGTACAGAGACATTAAATACAGGGTAATTCCGTCTGACTCTATCTGGCTGGCGCCTTTTTGAGCTGCTTTAACCAATTTGGAACAGAATTCATTCTGGGTTTTTTACCAATTTAGAAGCATAGAGTATCAGAGATGAAGGATTTAAGCAATCCTCTGATTAATATGAAGAAACTGAGATCTAGTCATCTCAGTCAGATACAGCCCCAAACCAAAATCTGCAGCCTTTGCTGTACTCTACCTGGTGGCCTCACTTTCGTAGTATCTTATTTAATTAAGAGAAAACTTATGAAAATCTTAAAATCTAAATCATTGTCAAGCTTTCTTTATTATATGTGTGGAATTACTAAAGGAAGGTTAAAATGTGATTTGCTTATTTATCCAAACACTTGGTTTTCTTTCTTTCTTTCTTTTTCTTTCTTTCTTTCTTTTTCTTTCTTTCTTTCTTTCTTTCTTTCTTTCTTTCTTTCTTTCTTTCTTTCTTTCTTTCTTTCTTTCTTTCTTTCTTTCTTTCTTTCTTTCTTTTTCTCTCTCTCTCTCTCTCTCTCTCTCTCTCTCTCTCTCTCTCTCTAACTTGAAAGTTAAAGGGTGTGTCATTGAATTCTTATACTTTCTTGCAATAACAGGCCAAGAACAAGGCATTGTACCCACCAGGGTTCTTAGCTGCAAGCAACAAACATACCAAACTAATTTAAGCAGGAGATGGAATTAATTTAATAAAAAGATACTGAATAGTTCCTACTCTCTCTAGAAGGTGTAGGAATTAGGTTTAGGATACCTAGCCAAACAGTGCTGAAAATTAGGCCATGGAACTAGTTCTATGAGCACACAGTGCCGCTGCTGGGTGATAGGCATTGCAGATGGCATTCCCAGCATCACCAGTATTGGACCCTGGGTGCTGCTGCTCTCCTTATTGACTCTGGAAATTGGATGTAGCTGCCATTCCTGCCTCCATTTGGTTTGCAGGGATTTTGTTCAGTACCTTCTTTGCATCTCTAATTTTTAATTTAAAGTCTGGGACAAGGGCACCTGATTGGCAGAACCTTGGTCATGGGCCAATGTTCTAGCAGCAAAGGAGTCAGGAAAAGTGAGTAACCGGCATATTCAATTTCTAGAGTGGGAGGTTTAACTCTTCATCATAAGGTGAGTGGTTCACATGCTGGGCAGAGTAAAAGGACAAATGTGAACTATAGTGACCCACATTGTTGTTTCATTTTATTATTTTTACTATTATTTATCATTTTGAGTAAGTAATATATTCATATGTTGCAAAATTCAAAAGAAAAGATATAGAGTAAAATATGTCTTTCTCTTTCCTGGCTCCCAGCCATCCACTTAACCTCTCCAGTACGGTAGATTATTTATTGTCACCAATATTCTCTTCCCCTCCCCAGAGGAGGATTGAATTCCCCCAGCCTTCGTAGTCAGGTTTGGTCATGTGATATGCATAGGTCAGTAAAACACAAGTGTAAGTGGCAATATCACTTCTGGGCAGAAGCTTTAAAATCCAACTTATGCTTGGCCTCATTTTCTTTCCTTTTACCATGTTGACTGTCAGTGTTCCAGATGGTGTCAGCCTCAGCTACAGAATGTACTAGATATTTTAAATTTGCCCCTATAGATTTCATCCTTTCCATGATACTTTGAGTTTTGATGAGCTGCCTTATAGGTACTATATCAATAGCTTCTCTTATCCTCTGGCTTCTGGTTGGGTTTGACTAATGAGAGGAACTGGCCAGAGATCAGAGAGCACAAGGAAAGTGATGCTGGAATATTTATTCTCTTGCTCTCTCCCTTGCAGATCTCCATGGGCTGGGTGCATTCCTCTACTGAAGATTTCCAAGATTTCCAGCTCCTGAGGGGTGCACCTACTCACTTTAAGTTCTGGTCACTGCTATTATGGGCCCTCGGGTACTGCACCATCTTTGTTGATTTCCCTCAACTACCCTCACCTTTGTAAATAGTCCCTTTATTATCTCACCTTAGTTGCTTGTTTGAGTATGTCATCTGTTTCCTACCAAGACCCTGACTAATGCACAGAGCAAAGGACAACTACCATGTGCAGAAGACCCTTCCCCCAACCAGCACTGGTCACACAGCAAGAACACTGAGATTTCTGGGGTGTTTGTTACCACAGCAAAACCTTGCCTATCCTAATATGCAGTGTTTCTAGTTTCTTATAATGCAGTTATATTTCCACCAATAATAGGCATCACAATCATTATGGAGATTAACAAAAATATACATGTTAGGTTCTATTCCTAAAAAGTTTAATTCAGTAAGGCTTACTTAGGTGGGGCTCATGCTTTGTATTTTTAATAAGCTCTAAACAATTGCTTTTCAGGATTTCCAATATTAAGAATATTTCTCATATTGGCTTATATTTTTAAGATATTTTTTATAACTTGTAGAATATGGGGTGTATCAGTCAGGGCTCTCCAAAGAAATAGAATCAATAGGATAAAATATATATATATATATATGGAGAGAGAGAGAGAGAGAGAGATTTATTTTAGAAAATTGGCTCATGCGATTATGGAGACTGGCAAGTCTAAAATCTGCAGTTCAAGTTTGAAGGATGTCTGCTGGCAGAATTCCCCCTTGTTCAGGAAAGGTCAGTCTTATTTTCTATTCAGATCTTCAACTGATTAGAGACCCACCCACATAATGGAGGGCAGTCCGCTTTACTCAAAGTTCGCTGGTCTAAATGTAGTATCATCCAACACCACCCTCACAGAAATATCCAGAATAATGTTTGATCACATATCTGGGCACCATGGCCAAGCCAAGGTGACACATAAAATTAGCCATCACAGGGGGCTGTATGACACATGTGTAGGATTAAATGCAAAGTATTGAAGGAAATGGTAACCTTATTCCACCGGCAGAAGTGTTTTTAAAAAAATCAGATACTTATCAGTATCTATATCTGTCAGTGTCAGTCAGATTAGACAATGGCTAAAATCCATGTAAAATTTGTAGCTTCATGATGTATATATAATTTTCCTTATAATCTATACAGAACAATTATAACTGTGGAGTTAAAAATATGGGCTTTGGCATCAGACAGGCCTAGTTTTGAGCTTGTGATTCAAGAAGCTTGTGAATTTGGACAAGTTTCTTGAACTCTTTGTCTTTGGCTTTCTCATCTACAAAATGTTTTCTTTAATGTGAGGATTAATTTAGAAAATGTATATAAGGCACTTAGTACAGTATCTGAAACACAGTAGATGCTCAATATGGCTATTATTAAATATATATCTTCAAAAAAGATTGAATGCAAAATTGCATTTCAGTTCATAATCATATGAAAAAAGACAGACCACCATGAAATCTTTTAGACTTCATGATTTTTTCTTTGAAAAATTAAGAGATGGTGGTAATATAACTCCTCACTTCCAGACTTTTATCTGACATGCGTGCATGAGTAGAGGGATCCTGGAAGTGAGGCGGAGTAAGGGGATTGGCGAGGTGGGTGGGAGAACAGCTCAGATGTCTTCGCATTTACAAACCTTCTGTCTGGGAACAGTTTCAGATTTGTGATAGTTGCATGAATGTATTGGCAAAGAACCCTTCTCTCCTTTAACTAAGTACAAATGACTCATTCATAAGTTTAATGAGAAAAATGAGAAAGGAAGTACGAGTCCCAGGATTGGCAGGGAAAGTCTTCGTACATTGTCTTCCACCTTTCAGCAGTCAAAACTGTGGTGCATTGTACAAATCTAAGCATCTCCCTGTTTGCAGTGCAGAAAAAAACTGAAGCTGTTGAACCAGGAGTATATTCTGTTTCACACAAGAAAGGGACAGGGAGATTAGCAGCAATCTTGTAGCTTTTATAGATAGGGGTAACCAGAGCTGACCATGTGCTCCCCCTGGACCATGTTCTTGACTTTTGCCTCACCATTTTAGTTATTTGCAACATTTCTTATGGGAAGCTACAAAAATTCTGAGATCGTGATTGTCACAAACCTTGTATTTGTTAACAATGACACATATTTGTTAAAATTGATTTAATCCCATACTGTTTAAAAAATGGTGTGGATCCAAAACAGCAGTCTTGAAACTTTTGGAGTAAAATTCCATAGCATCCTGCAGGGCTCGGCTGCAGCCCATAAATATTTCCACCTTTGTGCAATGCTCTTGGCTCTTCGTTTACTCACCGCATTTTGCTTTGCTCTGCTGATTGTCTAGGTCCTGGGGTATCTACATCAAAAGATTCTGGTGAGAACTGCTTTGGATTTTTTTACTGTCTGGTAATCTTCCAAATGCACCCACAAAAAGCTGATAGGATTTTTTAGAAACACTCTCCTGTTTCCTGTTTTCCTGCTCGTAAAGGTACAAATGCAAAACAATGATCACATGAGCATAGTGCAAGAGAATGTCAGTTGGGTGTAAATATTTCACAGCTACACAATATTCTTTCATACTTTCAGAGGGTAACTGATAACATTTTTGAGAGAAACTTCCTTTTAGAAGCATCAACATTTCAAGTTTGCTGTTATCATTTTCAGGGGTCTTTCTTCTGCTGCTCCTTCCTCCTCCACTACCCATTCCTTCAGGAAAGATAATGTGGTACAGGAGAAAAGAAAAGCTGGTTGATCAGTTGGGAAGGCAAGGAGATCAGTAAAACCCAGCTTTTGTCATTTAGACTCAGTAACTGTGGTCAACTTTGTGAGACACAAAAGAACAGAACTAGAGCATCTTTAAGTGTCTCCAGCTCTATGATTCTATGCACTCCATGAAGTATATATAAAAGAATGTTAACCTCTTCAAGTGAGGACATGCTAGAATTATATAAAATGCTTCATCCAAGGTTTAGGGCTCTCCCTCAATGGAACATAATTTTATCCCTGTTTTGAAGACCTGGGTATTATTGACATTTTAAAAATAAAGACTAAAAATATTGATATACAGCTGGTTAATATCTTACAGTGTTATCTTTTTTGGCATTTTTTATTACAGTAAAAAACACATAACATATTTACCATCTTAATCGTTTTTAAGTGTATGGTTCTATAGTGTTAAGTATATTCACACTGTTGTGAAACAAATCTCCAAAACTTTTTCATCTTGCAAAACTGAAAAAAGACAGTATTTGTCTTTTTTTATAACTGGCTTATTTCACTTAGCATAATTTCCTCAAGGTTCATCCATGCTGTAGCATGTGACAGAATTGCCTTCCTTTTTAATAAAGGCTGAAAACTATTCCATTGTCTGTATATAACACGTTTGGTTTATCCATTCATCCATCAATGGACACACAGATCGCATCCTCCTGTTGGTTATTGTGACATCTCTGCTTTTTACTATTGAAGTTTAGTTTAACTCTTACCTTCTGATTCTGGTGGGTTTAATAAACACATTATCATCTAAGGCACATGTTACAATGAGGGAGAGTGGGCAGCATGAGAAGAGAGTTGAAGGCAGGATCCTAAGGAACCCAATGCCTTTAAGATGACAGCGGTGAAGAAGGAGGAGGCTGATCAAGAAAGATCAGTGGAAACAAAAAGCCCCAGGGAGGGGGGTGTTTCCAGGAGGAAGTAGAGAAATGTCAGACACCACAGGGAGGCCAAGGAAGATAAGCACAAAAGAGTGTTAGCGATAATGAGGCTGTTAGGTTTGTTTGCAATTTTAGAAAAGGCTAGAAGGTTGATTAAAGTGGATGGGCAAGTGGGAGACGAGAAGGTACAGGGATCCGGTGAAGACCACTCAAGAAGTTTAGGTGTGAACACGAGGAAAGAGATGGAGTGGTAGCTACAGTAGGATGTAGTGTTTTTTGTTTTGTTATTGTTATTTCTTAAGCTAAGATTAAATGCTTGTTTCAGTTCAACTGTTGTTATATAAAAAATGATCCCCAAACTGAGTGGCTTTTAAAAACCACTTTATTTTGCCCCATGATTTTGTGGGTCAGGAATTCAAGAAGGGGCTTGGCAGCGGTGGTTGGGACTGGACCGTTCACGTCCAAGATGGCTGCTTCACCTGCACACGTGGTGCCTTGGCGCTCAATTGGCATCTTTCTCTCCTCCGGGGCTTCTCACAGGATGGCAGTCTCAAGATAATCATACTCGTTACATGGCAACTCACTTCCAAGAGACCCAGATGGAAGCAGCAAGGTTTCTTTTGACCTAAATTTGAAAGTCAGGGAATGTCACTTCTGCTGCTTTCTATTTGACATGCAAGTCACTAAGGCCACACAGCTTCAAGAGGAGTGAAGGAATAAACTCTCCCTCTTGATGAGGAATGGCATGAGGCCACAGGGAGGGAAGGACTTGATGGCAGCCATCCTGAAGACAAGTAGAGAAAGAGGGATTGAAGTTACTTGGGTACCTGAGGTGGCAGGAGTAGATGAGACTTTTGAGGTTTGAAACTACAGATGAGTAGATTGAAAAGTCTTTGGCAAGAAGAGGGAGCTCCTTTTGTGACAGTACAATTCTCTATAAGCCACAAACTCAAAGGTAACCTGAGACCATTTCTCAATATGCTGCAAAGTCACAGAGTTCTACCTATTTTCTTCCAGCACCTGGAACTCTCCAAGAAGTAGTTCAGGTAGTTAGGGGAGCACTTTGTTAAGCCAAAAGATACTATGGAGGTGCACAGATAAATACAAGAAATGGTCTATAACTGCTGTATGTGGGTCTTCTCAAGTACGTGCTGAGAAAATCTCTGCAGTCGAAGGTCTCTCTTGCTATCTTAACCCACCTATATTTATAAGTGATCAGCTATAAGATTTCTAATAAAGTCATCGTTCTGTCTCTTTGAGAGGAAGTATAGTGCATAGTCCCTGGAGTTAACTACTCCAGACTAATTCATCTACTAGCTATGTGGCCTTGGGGCATATTTCTTGAGCTGAGCATCAGATTTCCCATCTGTAAAATAGGCACCGATCACCTCCCAATGACCTCAAAATGTTGTTGTGAGAATAAAATAAAATAATTCATGTAAAGTGGCACTTAGTAAGCTCTCAGTAAAAATGAGGTATTTTTACTATCAAAACTGCATATCTTCAAATGAGTTCCTCAGTTTCATTTTTGGGTGGGAAGCAGAAGTTTAGAAATTTGCTAGACAAGCTGGAAATCATTGTGACTCACTTTCCACCAATGGTGCACTTTGTACAGGAGTGGAGTTTTACCTTGTGTGACACAAAAGGTTTACAAGCTTCTCCAAGGGCTGGTTTACCAGGAGAAAGTATCTTGGGCGCTTACATAATATAATAAAGTTCTCTGAATCAGAAAGGTAAGAAAGGGACTCCAAGCCTCTTTCCAGTTTGCTGCTACCTACACCATCCAGACATGTGAGAATCTGCCTTTGTGCAAACAGCTCACGGGTCTCACCAACTCCATCCTCAGCTCACTCCGTGGACCCAGCCAGGAGGCCGGAATGAGAGCCCTGGGCCTCCTTCTTGCCTGGGAGCAAAGTTGGAACAATGGCATTTATCAATCTTTTCCCTTATTTAAAAATGAGATATGACCACAGAACACTTTGACTAGCATTTTCACAAATATCAGAAAATCTTCTTCCTTGGCCAGTTTCAAGAATTTGGGGCACTGTGCTGGTGAGCAATGATGCAGAACTGACTCGACTTCATTGATTGGGCTGTCAAATACCCATGGCTGGGTATAACCACCTTATTGGTTCCTCAGCATCCCCCTTGCCCTCCACGATATGCAGCTTGCTGCAGCGCAGGTCATTCTACACATGACACTCTGAGGACTCCATGCCTCTTTTTCTTTTCTTTTCTTATTATTGTGCGTACCATATAACTGAGGTAAAAAATTAGAGGTCGAAATTCATATGTGATCATCAGTTCTAACTAACGGGCTGTTTTTATTTGTCTTGGTTTTGGTTTCCTCAGGTTCACAGTGTTTCTCAACCTTTTCTTTCTTTCTTTTTTTTTTTGATTATTATTTTCCCCCTTAGGAGATTTTTTTTTTCTAAATTGGTCCCCATAAAATTTTAATCCCTTAGATATACTGTAAATTTGTACACCATATGTATATCTGTGCTTGATACATAAAAGCATTTTTTTGGCCCCCATGTAACCATGTGAACCCCTCAGGGGCTATATCACACCTGTCAGCCCAGAACCAAACCAAGACAAGGCAAGTAGTTCATTTAGGTGATGAAGAAAACACTGATAGGGCAGTGGGAAAGTGAGACAGAAAAGGACAGGAAGCCAAGACAGGGTGAATTAGAGCAAGCTGCCACCATGGGCAACTGGAGTTCAGTCTCCCTGGGGTGTGCCAGGAAGCAGCGTGTAACACTCTCCTCCAGGACATCCTGCCTACGGGACCAGGTATAGACCCAGAAGCTTTCATTTGTCGTTGGTTGAGGGTTGCTCCCAGGAGGATATTCATTATCCATTAATTTTATTTTGTCCTTGCTTGAGCAGAATGGACTATAGAGGACAGAGGAAGCCCTCAGGCAGAGTCATGGGAGCTGGCAGCAGTCTTAGGTGTTAGTTCAGGGTACAAAAGATAAGTGTTGCGGGACATGGAGGGCACCAATACTTGCTACATTATTTTTTGTATTTCCTTCTATTGCATGTTCCTCTGATATGCTATTTTTACACAGTTGTAATCACAACTATTGAAGACATGGTTTTATACTGTGCTTTTTTTCAGGTGAAACATTTTTCAGGTTGATACAGTTTTCATAATTACAACTTTTTTTTTTTCCTTTTTGTCTTTTTTACTGACCGGTAACGGGATCGCAACCCTTGGTGTCGCGTCCGTACCGGGGACCGGCAACGGAATCGCAACCCTCGGTGTTGCGCCCGCACTGCGCTCAGCCAGTGAGCGGAAACCGGTCTCCACATGGGATCCGAACCCTCGGCGGGAGCGCCGCCGCACTCCCAAGCGGCGCACTCTCCAGTGCGCCACCAGGCCAGCCCCATAATTACAACTTTTAAAGGCTGCATAATTTTACCTCATATGCATACACCATAATTCTCATAACCATTCCCCCGTTGCTACATATTTAGTTTATTCCATTTTTTCTTCTATATAAATAAGTTAATAAAGAAAAGTGGAAGCACAAATTAAAACACAGCAAAGTGTTAGTAGCATTTGTCTTTAAGTGATAGAATTATAAACTTTTTTTGTTCTATTTTCCTATAATTGCTTAAAAACAACAATTTCGTGTGCTGAATTGGCCAGGATAAATAGTACTCAATTGTTCAATTAAGCACTCATCTAGGTGTTGCTGTGAAGGTGTTTTATAGATGTGATTAACATCTACAATCAGTTAACTTTATGTAAAGGAGATTATACTAGATAATCTGGGTAAACATGATCCAATCAATTGAAAGGCCTTAAGAGCAGAAAAGAGGTTTACCTGAAGAAGAAATTCTCCCTTTGACTGCAGCTTCAGATGAGTGCCTGCCTGGGTTTCCAGTCTGTCCTGTCCTATGGATTTTGGACTAGCCAATTCCCACAACCACATAAGCCATTGCTTTGCAACCAGTCTCTTTATAAATGTTTTCTGGTGGAAACTTAATGATCCAATAACCTTTCACTGTTACCCCCCCCCCAAAAAAAAAAACTGCAAAGAACATCTTAAAGCATACAGATGTTTTTTCTTGTCTTGTACTTTTTTTCCCTTCTAGGATTGAGTCTTTTCAATATAGCACGAACATATTTAACTAACACGCACATTCTTTTTTATGAACCCCAAGCAACTGGTATAGTGAACACAGAGGCAAATTAAAGGGTGAGCCAGATGGGCATGTAATGAGGTATCAATCTAAACTGGCTTTTGGAATATCTCTGACAATATAAGAAGATGGAGAAAATTGTGTTCATGAGGAACCCTCTCAGGGAGGGTACGGAGTGTGATTAGAAGGGATAAGTTGGTAAATTGTTTGGCCTGGAACAATGAGACTTCCAAAGAAAATGCTCAGAGAAAAGCTGATGGTTCCTAAGCTGTCCTTTAAAAGTGGTAGATCAAGTTACCTATAGAAATCATTTGCTGGGCAGCGTGCGCCAGACTGGGATCAGAGCTGAACTGCAAGGGACAATCAAGGAGAGGCAAAGCTCTACTCCAATGCTCAATATACACCCAAGAAGCCCTTTGTCTCTTCCCTCTAAGAAAATTTAAACACCAAATGTCTGTTGAATGGAGTGCCAAAATATTAATCTGCTTGGGTTGCCCACTTATTTATGCCATCCCTTATAGACCTCCAGTTGATACCTGATTTAAGTTTATCAATCACATGCAGTGTATGTCTACTGTCTTGGAACAGTAAGGGGCATATCATATGACATTTTTAGAGAGTTCGCATACTGGTGAGGACATGAAGAGATTGAATACCAGAAGAGCTCAAAAAAATGTGGGGTTTTTCAAGAGCTGTTTTCCATTTGTTCAAACAATGTATTTTAAGTACCAAGTATTATACCATGTGCTACGGGTACAGAAGCGAGAGACACAGCATGGACTTTCAGTATGGACACATTTGCTCCCATGAGGACATAGAATGAACAGATCTAGAGACCTAGATGAGTCAGAATGGTAGAGGCAGCCTTGCAGAAGCAGAAGGTGTTTTGGTGGGACTGATGATAAAGCTCCCTTTACTTAATATTTCCATGATAAAGTCACTATCCCAATAAAAAATGAGGAAACCTCAGTCTAGCGATTTTAAAGACCTTGCTCCTGGTCATATAACCTAACACAAAAGCTAGATGTTTGTGATAGCTACGATGGATATGACTGGAATCAGAAAAGATTATTTTGGAAATAAGCAGAATTTGGATTAAATTCTTATACTGAAAACATTCATTATACTCATTCCTGCAGTATGTGATGGAATTAATGTTTATCTGCAGCTTGCTGAGGAGGTTCCCTTTCCTTTGCTTTGGAGCATTCAGAGCAGAGTAAGGAGTTAAAAATAAATGGTTGGATGACACATTTTTAACTTGGATTTCAGATTTTTGTAGACAAACTACCTTCTGTTTCTTTATTATTTCTAACGTTTTTGGCCTTTACCACAACTCTAACTAGAGGTTTTTTGATTAGTTTTAGACACTGTGAATTTATTTTAAATGGTATAAACTCTATGAAAATCTCTCTAATCAAAGAGGTCCTCTGGGTTTTGTCTTGCGGGATCTACTAAGATCTGACCAGGGTGGTCAGGGACAGGTTAGGGTATGAGATATGCTTTGAAAAGTTATAAGATATGCTTTGACATTTCCAGTAAGGCCATTGTGTTACATTTTTAGGGCTTGTGTGTGGGCTGCAATTAGTGGGGCTTCAAAATTCATCCTCAAAGTATTCCTCTGAATTACTGAGAGTTCTTGGTTGCAAATAACAGACTCTAATTCTGGTTAACTTAAGCAGAGAAGAAATCCACTAGAAAGGTATCTGGGGGCTCAAAGAGTTAACTGCAAGCCTGGAGAATCAGGTCTGACAAACAGAAACCAAGGTGACCATAGCCAAAATCACAATACAACATTGTGTAATGATAAATACAGCAATTATCCTGATTTGAAGATCACATATTGTACACAGGTACTGATATTCAATGCTGTACCCTACAGATATGAGCAATTAATTATGTTTCAATCAAAAATTTTTGAAAAATCTCAGTACAGGAAGGGTTTAGTTCAACAGCTCTGCCGCTGGGCACCTGATACCACTCCCAGCACTACCACCACTCCCACAAGAATGAATTCCAAAATACACTTGCATCTTTGAGTCACTTGCTCCAGACTCAAAATTCTGGGTGGAATTCTGCTGCAGCTGGTGTACCAAACCTAGGCCCCGTGCCAGTGGTCTGGCTGCTGCGGCTCAGAGAGAGTAAACATATGGGCTTATTTGGCTTCCCTAGTAGTAGGCATAGCCAGGAGTAGAGTGAGGCAGGAGACCCTCACTCTTAGGGTCTTCAGTTTTAAACAATGAGCAATCTTCATAAGAAAATAAATTTTAATTTAAAAAATATTCAAATTCAATAAAATATTTCATGTATTCTTACAAAACAGACATAAATATTACGCCATGAAGTTTGAAATCTGTTTCATTGTTTTACATTTTAAACACAAATAAAACTATCTCATGGTCAAAAAGAAATGAAATAACTCGCGTTCTGTTTTTTAGTCTAGACATTCCCTGTGCTATCATTACTTACTTCAAATTCATTTAAATGCAGGAATGTGAAGCATCCCAGGGGCTGCAGATGCTTAATGTGCTTAGGGAGCTTGGATGCTTCCAACCTGTCACAAATTTACTTTCAAAAGGAACACCTGCGGCTGAGTCCACTTGTGTCAGAGGCAACAGCAACTGCAGGAATAGTTTAGAGACTGCAGGAAGGAATATTTTATCACTGACGCTGTTTAAATTGTCAGCACTTGATGATAATAAGCAGCAGACTGACCTATAGTCAGTTCTATTATTGTTTTAAAATTCTCACCCCTTATGGCCTGCACCTGCTGCCTCCCATCGCCCCACCCACTGTATGACACTCTGCGGACCATTACACAGGAAGCTGGAAATCGACTCCAGGAACACTATACTGGGGTACAGTAGGGGGAAGGACACCTGATATTACCCTTCCAAAAGATCAGTAAAGGTAAAACAAGATGGCTTCTTAGGGGCAGCTTAGCTCTAGCTCTTGAGCTGAAACCCATGTTCATGAACCAGCTGGAAGGCTGTAAGCCCAGAGCCGTGTGGTCCAGTTAGTTGTCCCCAGCTCAGCACTGGCCGGCTGCCTCAGAAGGGAATGCCCTTGGCCATACTGGCAACAGGGACAGGGGAGTCATCAGTTCAGTTCACATTCATTGCTCCTGTGAGAAAAACAATAAAAAATACAGTCTGCCCATGATGTGTCCTCATATCTGAAAGATGGGACATTACTGATTAAAATCAGATTCCCATCTGAAAAGCACATCTTCCGCTAATTAGGCACATTAGCTTTGTGCAAGGTCGGGTGTAAAATACTTTTCACTTCACTCATTTCAGAAGACAGGGCTCATGAGGGCAAGAGGATATGCCCCACATAACAAGAGCTATTGTTTGGTTCTTCAGGAAGACACTGCCTGCACAAGGCGGTGAGATTTTCACAGCTGGACTCAGCCCAAGAAGATGATGTTATACATAGTGTTTTTGTTTTTTACCTTTTCAACTTCATTAGAAAATACAAGATTTACCTAACCCTAACCCTCACTCCCAGACAAATAGACATCACAAGTTCCCAGACACATAGCCTTGGCAATGACTGCTTCACCCCTGAAAGGTTGCATTGCACTAAGCGCTTCTGACACTAATGTTCATGCTTAAGCAAACACATTACCGAGACAGAAGAATGGCTCTGTCAGCCTGCCCGGGCTGTTCGGTACAATGGGAGCTGCAGCTGCCCCGGGTCTCATTAAGGCAGGCACAGGGAGACAGAGTCCTGTGGACGCACGTGGGGATCCTCAGATTTGCAAACTCTTGCTTACACATCGCACACAATCAGCATCAAATGCTTGACTTCAAGAAGTTCCTCAAGAGAGTAAGAAACTACTGGTTATTAACAAGCCTGAAATATCTGTCTCTGGATTCTCTGCCATTCTTCTTTTTCTCTTTTGTTATTTTTTCTTTACATGAAAATATGCACATTGGTTAAAAGAGGCCTCTGGGAGAATCAGATGATTTCTAGAAAGAGCTATATTTAGGACCATTTTTAAATCTTTTCCACTGTGGCTGATTCCTTGTCTATGTTCACATTAGCATTTCTGTCTGGGGCTACGAATTATGCTGTCAAAAGGAGTTTCAAACTGGGTTTGTTACCTGGATACCCACAAATATGCTTGGTCTGTTTGTATAAATCTGAAAAACCTTCCTTGTCCTTAGGAAACCAGGCCATTCTGCCTATTAGGAAGGGGACAGTGAATCCAGATTCCGTTAGTGCTCTGGGCCATTCAGGGAAGAGTGCCTGGATAAATAACAGTAGAAGAGAGCCCAGAGCCCATTCTTGACTGGAGTGGTTGTATTCCACTCACAAGGAGGTAGGCTTCTCTGTGGCTGCAGATGCAGGGCTGAGCGTGCCATCAGACATCCCTGAAGGCAAGCTTAAGACCATGTCACATCTGCCCACAGTCATAGCAGTCACTATTAAAAATCTCCTCCACATGGTGCACAATATGCCACAAAACAGTCCAGCTGTTGAAACCTAGGTCAGAAGCAGGGACCAAAGGAGTCAGGGGCAAAGCAGATGCTGGGAGATAACAGAATTCTGTGGCTCAAATCCTGGACCATCTGTACCCCAAAAGAGCCCCCCAGATCTGCTGAGAGATGGTTAAACCATCAGGTCAGACTCAAGCATTTGCATTTGATGATGTCCCACGTATGTCATTCTTACTCTTTTCATACCCCACTTCCCCCAACCCACAGCCGAGCCTGGGGAAGCCGACTGTGAGTCAGGGTGATCACGTCAAGCTCAAGACCCCTGGCAGTACCATGCCCAGCAGCGTGATGCCTTCAGTGCCTTCCTGTCCACAGACGCACACCCCAGACGGCGGCTGCCAATTTCTATCACCCAAACCCCTCCAGGCCAAGTCCACTGAGACTGGCTCACAAAAGGCAGGGGAAGAAAGGCAGCTGCTGCTGACAGGGCCAGCTGCTTGTGCATCATTTCCTCACTGCCAGTGCTGGGCAGATGTTTTATTGCCATTGCTTCTGCTACTCATTTCCTGTCACTCTCCTGGAAACTTGATTTTACCTAGTTCAAGGTGTCTCCAAGTGTGGCCCATGGTCCACTTACAGGAGAACCATCTTAGGTGCATATTTAAAATGCAGATGCAGAATCTCTGGGTAGGGGACCCATACATTTGTTCTTTTCAGACGTATCACAGATGACTCTCATGTACATAAAAATTTGAGAGCCACTGGAATTCTTTGGCTCCCGGCCCTATGTACTTTAGATTTTATTTTATTCTGACCTCAGGAGAATGGAATAGAATAAATTACTCAGTCCATGCACTGCTTATCATTGGTATGTGTTAGTGACCCATCCATGCTACTATATGTAAATCTCCTTTACTTCTGGCTCAACTAGTGGGCCACCTTGTTTATGTTTGTTTATGCTTAACTTAACTATTGCTTTATTAACAAACATCAGGTTGTTTCCAAATTCTTGCTCACACACACATACACACGCACAGGCATGTGTGCACGCCATGATGACACATTTTACGTGTATACTCAGGGCCATGTCAATTTCTCTAGGGACTGATATATTGCTCTGCAGAATGGCTCCCCCAGTTTACACTCCACTAACAGTGCATCTTTGCTGTACTTGATATTATCTAACGTTCTGTAAAGTCATCTCTCATTGATGTTTTATCTTTTAACTAATTTTTTAAATGGAAATACAGTTGATTGTACATATCTGTTGGGTACAGAGCTGAATATCAATACCTGTGTGCAATATGTGATGCTCAAATCAGGATAATTAGAATATTCAACATTATACAATGCAATCATTTTTCGTGGCCCTTTACCAATTCCTCCTTTACCCCCTGCCCCTCCCCATTTCCCACCTCTGGTAACCTCAGTTCTGTTCTCTTCTTCTGAAGGTTCTACGTATTATTGTGATCTCTCATTTTAAAATTTATTTTTTAGCTGTCATTGTAAGCAAGGACATGTGGTATTTCTCCTTCTGTGCCTGGCTTATTTCACTTAACATAATTTTCTCTAAGTTCATCCATGTTGCTGCAAATGGCAGTATTTCATTTTTTTTTATGGCAGAATAGTATTCCATTATGTACATATACCACATTTTCCTTATCCAGTCATCTGACAGTGGACATTTAGTTTGGTTCCATAACTTGGCCATTGTAAATAGAGCTGCAATAAACATGGGAGTGCAGGTGTCCCTTTGATATAGTGATCTCCATTCCTTTGGGTATATACCAAGCAGTGGAATTGCTAGATCATATGGTAGTTCTACCTGCAGTTGTTTGAGAAAACTCTATACAGTTTTCCATAATGGCTGTACTAATTTGCAGTCCCACCAACAGTGTAGAAGGGTTCCCGTTTACCTACATCCTCACCAGCGTTTGTTATTCTCTGCCTTTTGATAATGGCCAATCTAAGTGGGGTGAGATGATATCTCAGTGTGGTTTTGATTTGCATTTCCCTGATGCTGAGTGATGCTGAGCATTTTTCATGTATCTGTTGACCATTTGTATGTCTTCCTTTGAGAAATATCTATTTAGCCCCTTTGCCCATTTTTTAATCAGGTTATCTGTATCTTTACTGTTAAGTTGTTTGAGTTCCTTGTATATTCTGGATATTAATCCTTTGTTGGATGCATATCTTACAAATATTTCCTCCCACTCTTTAGGTTGTCTTTTTGCTCTGTTAATTATTTCTTTTGTTGTGCAGAAGTTTTTAATTTTGATATAATCCCATTTGTTTATTTTTCCTTTTGTTGCTTGTGCTATTAGAGTCATGTTCATAAAGTCTTTGCCCAAACTTACTTCCTAAAGTGTCTCCCCTATGTTTTCTTTTAGGAGTTTTATAATTTCAGGTCTTATATTTAAGCCTTTCATCCATTTTGAATTGGCTTTGTATATGGCAAGAAGTATGGGTCTAGTTTCATTCTTCTACATAAGAATGTCCAGTTTTCTCAACAACATTTATTGAAGAGGCTGTCCTTTCCCCAGTGTATGTTTTTGGTGACTTTGTTGAAGATCACATGGATTGATCTCTGGGTTCTCAATTCTGTTCCATTGGTTTGAGTGTCTGTTTTTATGCCAGTACCACACTATTTTCATTACTATAACTTTGTAGTGTAATTTGAAGTCAGGTAGCATAATGCCTCTGGCTTTATTTTATTTTATTTGCTCAGGATTGCTTTGGCTATTCAGGATCTCTTGTTATTCCATATGAATGATAGGATTATTTGTTCTATTTCTGTGAAGAATGTCATCATTATTTTGATGGGAATTGCGTTGAATTTGTAGATCACTTTGGGTAGTATGGACATTTTCACAATGTTAATTATTCCAATCCAAGAGCACAGAATGCCTTTCAATCTTTTGGTGTCCTCTTTAGTTTCTTTCAACAGTGATTTTTGGTTCTCATTGTAAAGATCTTTCACCTCCTTGGTTAAATTTATTCCTAGGTATTCTATTTTTTGGGGGGAGGGGGTGACTATTATAAATGGGCTAGCTTACTTGATTTCTTTTTCTTGCTGGAGTATAAAAATGCTACTGATTTTCGCATGTTGATTTTGTATTCTACAACTTTACTGAAATTGTTTATCAAGTTGAAGAGTTTTTTTGTAGAGTCTTTAGGTTTTTTTATATAGAGAACATATCATCTGCAAACAGGAACAGTTTGACTTTGTCTTTTTCAATCTGGATGCCCTTCATTTCTTTCTCTTGCCTGCTTGCTCTGGCTAGTACTTCCAATACCATGTTAAATAAGAGTGGTGAGAGTAGGCATCCTTGTCTTGTTCCTGTTCTTAAGGGAAAGGCTTTCAGCTTTTCCCCCTTCAAGATGATATTGGTGATTGGTTTGTCAAATATGGCTTTTTTTGTGTTGAGATATTTTCCTTCTGTACCTAATTTGTTGAGTGTCTTTCCCATGAAGGGATGTTGAATTTTGTCAAATGCTTTTTCTGCATCTATTGAGATAATCATATGGTTTTTGTCCTTGATTTTGTTGATGTGGTGTATCACATTTATTGATTTGCATATGTTGAACCATCCTTGCATCCCTGGGATGAATCTCACTTCATCATGGTGTGTGTGTGTGTGTGTGTGTGTGTGTGTGTGTGTGCGTGTGTGTATACATATATATATGTGTGTGTGTATGTATATATGTGTGTGTGTGTTGCTATATTCTATTTTCTAATATTTTATTGAGGATTGTTGCCTCTATGTTCATCAGAGATATTGGCCTATAGTTTTCTTTTTCGTTGTTGTATCTTTGTCTGGTTTTGGTATCAAGGTTATGCTGGCCTCACAGAATGAATTTGGGAGAATGGCTCCTGTTTCTATTTTTTGGAATAGTTTGAGGAAAATTGGTTTTAATTCCTCTTTAAAGGTTTGGTAGACGTCATCAGTAAAGCCATCTGGTCCTGGGCTTTTCTTTCTTGGGAGACTGCTGATTACTGCTTCAATCTCATTGCTTGTTATTGGTCTGTTCAGGTTTGCTATTTCTTCTTGGTTCAGTCTTGGTGGTTTGTAAATGTCCAGAAATTTATCCATTTCCTCCATGTTTTCAAATTTGTTGGCATATAGTTGTTTATAATAGTCTTTAATGATTCTTCAAATTTCTGTGGTATCAGTTGTAATGTCCCCTCTTTAATTTATGATTTTTGTTATTTGGGTCTTCTTTCTTCTTTTTTTAGTTAGCCTAGCTAACAGTTTGTCTATTTTGTTTATCTTCTCAAAAAATCAACTTTTTATTTCATTAATCTTTTGTATTATTTTTGGGGTCTCTATTTCATTTAGTTCTGCTCTGATCTTAATTATTTCTGTTTGTCTATTAATTTTGGGATTGGGTTGCTCTAGGTTTTCTAGTTCTTTGAGGCATAGTGTTAGATTGTTTATTTGAAATTTTTCTGTTCTTTTAATGTAAGCATTTATTGCAATAAACTTTCCTCTGTATGGCTTCTGCATTATTCCACAGGTTTTGGTATGATGTATCTTTATCTTCATTCATTTCAAGAAATTTTTTGATTTCCTGTTTAAATTTATTCTTGGACCCATGGGTTATTCAGGATCCTGTTGTTTAATTTCCGTGTATTTGTATAGTTTCTAGAGTTTCATTTGTTATTGATTTCTAGTTTTCTCTCTTGTGGACTGAACAGATACTTTGTGAAGGTTAATTCTAGATGTCACCTTGGTTAGATGAAGGAATGCTGGGAAACCTGGTAAAGCAATCTTTTCAGGTGTGTCCATGAGGGTGTTTCCAGCAGAGATTAGTATGAGAGTCTTAGTGGCCTGGGTGTGAAAGACCCACCCTCAATGTGGGTGGAAATCAACCAACCTGCTGGGGTCCAGAGAGAACAAAAGACAGAGGAAAGAGGTGAAGCTGTCTCGATCCACTGGAGCTGGGATACACTCGTCTCTCCTGTCCGTGGACATCAGAGCTCAAGACTCCTCAGTTTTTGGGTTCCAGAACTTACACCAAGGACACCATCAGTTTCCCTGGTTTTGAGGCCTTTGGACTTGGACTGAGCCACGCTACCGGCATCCAGTTTATAGACGGCCTATTGTGGGACTTTTCTTAATAGCCACGTGAGCTAATTCCCCTAATAAATCCCTCTCATATAATTATAACATATCCTATTGATACTGTCTCTCTGGAGAACCCTGACTAATACATACTTGAAATGATTTTGATTTTTAAAAATTTGTTGACACTTGATATGTGCCCTAACATGTGGTCTATCCTGGTGAATGTTCCATGTGCTGATGAGAAGAATGTATATTCTGTGGTTGTTGGATGAATTATTCTGTAGATATCGGCTAAGTCCAGTTCGTCTAAAGTGTGGTTTAAATCCTGTGTTTCTCTATTGATTTGTTGCCTAGATGATATGTCCAGTGTTAAGAGAGGGGTGTTCAGGTCCCCAACTATTATTGTATTTGGGTCTCTCTTTCTTTAGGTCTAATAGTGTTTGCTTTATATATCTGGGCACTCTGATGTGGGTGCATATATATTTATGATTATTATGTCTTCTTGCTGGATAGACCTCTTAATTACTGTATAATGGCCTTCTTTGTCTCTTTTTATGGTTTTTGGCTTAAAGTTTATTTTATCTGATATAAAACTGGCTACTCCTGCTCATTTTTGATTTCTATTTGCATCTTTTTTCATGCCTTCACAATTAGTCTGTGTGTTTTTACAGGTGAAGTATGTCTCTTGTAGATAGCATATAGCTGGGTCTAGCTTTTTAATCCAATCAGCCAGTATTGAGTTGGAAATTTAATCCATTTATATTTAGGGTTGTTGTGGAAAGGTATTGCCTTACTCCTGACATTTTATTGATTTTATTTGGATGCTTTAAATATCCTTTGTTTCTTTTTTTCCCTTTTATTGTTTGTCCTTGGTTCTTTCTTGTGTATTCATGGTAGTGACTATCATTTTTTGGATTCCAGATGCAGGACTCCCTCGAGGATTTCTTGTAGGACTGGTTGTGAGTTCACTGGTGGTGAACTCCTGAAGTTTTTGTTTATCTGGGAAATGTACTATTTCTCCTTATTTCTGAAGGATGGCCTTGGAGTATAGTATTCTCAGCTGCAGTGTTTTTCTTTCAGTACTTTGAATATATCATTCCATTCTCTTCTGGCCTGTAGAGTTTCTGTTGAGAAGTCAGCTGTTAGTCTGATGGGGGCTCCCTTATAAGTGACTTGACACTTTTCTCTTGCTATTTTTAGGATTCTCTCTTTGTCTATGAGTTTTATCAGTTTGACTATAATGTGTCTTGGAAAGGATTCTTTGGAATTAATCTGTTTGGAGATCTTTGAGCCTCCTGAATCTGAAGGTCCATGTCTCTCCCTATACCTGGGAAGTTTTCTGCTATTATTTCATTGAATATATTCTCAATGCTTTCTTCTTTCTTCTCCCCTTCAGGAAGACCCATGATTCAGATGTCTGTGTGCTTAACATTGTCTGCTATCTCTCTTAGATTTTCTTCATTTAAAAAAAATTTTTTTTGTCTGCCTGAGTTATTTTGGGGAGACTGTCTTTAAGATCAGAAATTCTTTATTCTGCTTGCTCTAGCCTGATGCTTAACCTCTCAATTGTGTTTTTTATGCTCTGAATGTCTCCTTCAGTTCCTTGAGTTCTGCTATATTCTTTTTTAAAGTATTCATCTCTTTGTAAATTTCCTCCTTAATATCCTGAATAATTTTTCTTAGTTCATTATGTTGCCTAACTGCTTCTTCTTGTATTTCATTGAATTTCCTTAAGATTTTTGCTTGAAATTCCTTTTCAGTCATTTCAAGGGTTTCCTGCTCTATGGGGTCTCATACTTAAAAGTTATCATATTCTTTTGGTGGACTCATATTTTCTTATTTTTCATATTTCTGGTATCTCTGCATTGATGTGGTCATCTGATAGAGCAGTTGCTTCTCATATTACCCCAGAATGGACTTTGAGGAGAGAGACTCATGTAGATGAGTTTCATATTTACCATTGAGTAGGGTGTTTTAGTATTGGTTCTGGGAAGACACAATAGTATAGTCTCCATGTGGGTACTTTAGCTATATTCAATGTTGGAGTTGCATGTGTGTGCCTCCATGGCCTAGGCACTGGGGCACTTAGTGATTCCTTGCTGAGGTTATTAACACTGTGTTGGGTCATCAAGGATGTGGGTGAGATCTTGAGTTCTTGGGAGAAGTGCCTGGGTGCCCTGTCACTCTTTGGTTTGGGTAGGTAACCTTGGGTGGGCTTGTTGGCATCCCAGCTAGCATCCTGTGATCCTGATAGGTGCACTGGGAATTTTCTTCCTTACTCTGGCTATGCTGTTTTTCTGCACTCTCTAGGGGTTCCACATGTGTCTCTCCCTGGATCAAGGCAGTCACATGGGCTACCCACTTACCTCCTACCACCAGTTGTGCTACCACCGTAGGGGGCAGCATAATTCTCCTTGTGGGTTGGGCCACTGGGTTACGGACCTGCACTTGTTCACCTCCTTCCCTGGACTTCACTGGTGACCCTCCTACAATTGATCTTAGCCAAAAGGCTGAGAAGCAATGATGACCCTCCTTGTGTCAATGTAGTCAAGTGGTTGGCAGTCCACCTGCACAGTGGCAGTGGCTGCTACAGTTGCTGCTGTGGTGGCAGGCAACCCTTGTGGCAGCAGTGGCTATGGTGATGGCTTTGCAAGCTGCTCACATGGCAGAGGTGGCTCCAGCAATTGCAGGCTCCTTGCATTGGCAGCTGCAAGTGCCTCCCTTGTGTTGGTGGTGTCTTTGGTAGTGGTGGGGTTCCTTCCTGGGGTCAGCAGTGGTGCCAGCAGCTGTAACTGCCGCCCTCATGCCTGCAGTGTCCTTGGCAGAAGCAAGGTTACCTCGGGGCAGCAGCAGTGCCAGTGGTTGCCTCCCTTGTATCTGTGGTGTCTGCAGCTGCAGGGACAGACCACTGCAGGATTGCTCCTCTGCAGGGAGCTGTTCTGAAATGGATGATGGTCTGGGACTGGGCGATGACTCCAGCGACTGCAGCAGTGGTGGTGGTGGGCATGTTTTGATCTTCTTCTGCAGGTGGAACATGCCTTGGGCATCTCTAGTCCACTGTCTTCCTGGAAGTCCCCTTCTCACTATCTTTGATTTGCATTTGATTTGTGTTTCTCTGATTGCTAGGAATGTTGAGCGTCTTTTTGTATACATATTGGCCAGTCAGATTTCCTCTTATATAGTTTGCCTATTTTCTTGTTTTCCCTGTCTTTTTCTTACTGTTTTGCAGCATTTCCTAGTTCTAGACCCTTCAAGATATTAATAAAATCTTCTAGTCCACCACCCACCTGTTGACTCTGTGGACTTTTTGTTGGAATAAATCTTTGTTTTGTAGAAAAGTCCATCAATTTTTCTCTTTCTTATAGTTTGCACTTTCTGAGTTTTTCTCTAAGAAATAAGTCTCCACTCAAAAGTCATGAAGATACACATTTTCTTTGTGACACTATAGAATTTTACATTTAACATTTGGGCTTTTAATCCATTTGGGGTTTCTTTTTAGATTGTCTGAGGTGGGATTGAGTGGAGTCAATTTTCTCAACACTATCTACTAATTAATCCATTGCTTCCCCAGCGATTTGCAATGCTCCCTCTATCATATACCGAGTTCCCGTCTATAGTTAGGTCTATTTATGGGTTCTCTATTCTGTTCCTTTAGTCAACTTGACTTTTTTCCCTCTTTTTAATCATGTCTTTGTGATGTGCATTAATATCTAGCAAGATAAATCTCCTTTTTAATTACCTTTTTTTTTTTTTTTGTCTTTTTTCCGTGTCCGGCAACGGATCGCAACCCTCAGTGTTGCCCCCGTACCGGACCGGGGACCGGCGACGGGATCGCAAGCCTCAGCGTTGCTCCTGCGCCTCGCTCAGCCAGTGAGCGGGAGCCGGTCTGTACGTGGGATCCGAACCCTCGGACGGGAGCGCTGCCGCGCTTCCCAAGCGGCGCACTATCCAGTGCGCCACCGGGCCGGCCCTTAATTACCTTTTTAAAATCAGTTGTTTGCAGGGTTGGCCCGTGGCTCACTTGGGAGAGTGTGGTGCTGATAATACCAAGGCCATGGGTTCGGATCCCTATATAGGGATGGCCAGTTAGCTCACTTGGGAGAGCGTGGTGCTGACAACACCAAGTCAAGGGTTAAGATCCCCTTACCAATCATCCTTTTTTTTTTTTTTTTTTTTTTTTTGGTCCCTTTTGAGACCTGCTGCACCGCGCTCAGCCAGTGAGCGCTGTGAGCGCACCGATCATCCCTATATAGGATCCGAACCCACGGCAGGAGCGCTGCCGTGCTCCCAGTGCAGCATTCTCCCGAGTGTGCCACAGGCTTGGCCCCCAATCATCTTTTGAAAAAAAAAATCAGCTGTTTGTGAATGTTTACTCTTCTATATGAACTTTTAAATTGGTTTATCAAAGTCCCCCAAGTTGGAGGAGGTCATTTTACTGGAATTACATTGGCTCTATAGCTTAGTTTGGGAAGAACAAATATTCTTAAAATGTTAAATTGTCCCACATAATTGATGTATCACTTCATTTATTCAGGTATTTGTTTATGTCCTTTATTGTAATTAAAGTTTTCTCTAAAAAAATGTTCTGTGAATTTTTGTTAGATTATTTCCTAGATATTAAATTAAATTTAAATGTTCCTTACTCAATTCCTATGGATCTCCCTATTGCTGCCTATTTGCTTGGACTTTTCCTCCACCCCCAGTCTTGCTCCCCGGCCCTGGAATTTTTGTAGCCTCTTGGTTTCTCTTCGCTTTCCTGGCTTCCATCCTCACGACTCTGCCTCTGCAGTTCTGCCTCCTCATTGCATTCCCTGAACATCACCAGGCTTGATCATTTAGATGGTCTTTGTCCCAAGTGCTTCAGAGATGTTACCTAAAGCCATATCTGACATATAGCCCAGGACATTAATGAGGCTTATGTCTGAGAGTAGACTATAACTTATGTGAAAACAGAACCACTGATCTGGTGACCCACCTTTATTTAGGTCATGGAATGCACATGAAATTGGATTTGTTCCAAAGTGTATCAGGAAAAAAAAATTTAGCTCCTAACAATATAAAACTCAAATAACAGTAACCTAAATGATAAACATATTTATGATCTTACATAACAAGATGTCTGGGAGTAGTATAAAATAGGTGGATTGGACAAAAATTAAGGTTCTTTCTACACTACTTAGCAGATGGAGTTTGTGAGGAAAACTAGAGCAAAAAACTAAAAATTAAATACATTTTCATTGCGACTGAGTTAATGTATTTTAATTCCTCAAAATAATCTTATGAAGAAAGTACTACTATTGACTCTTAAAAGATAAACTTAGGCACATTAAAAATTTAAAGTTTATTTGAGCAGACAGTCACTCCTGAATCGGGCAGCTTCTGGGCTGCAGGCAGTTTGGGGATACACCGAATGGGCATGAGGGGAAGGTGTTTTTATAGGGCAAATGTCGAAGGCCAAGAAAATAGGAGTATTTGATGGTTTAAAATGCAGCAATGCTTTATTCAAATCATTCTAGCAAGAAGTCCCTAGTTAGAGGTAGTTGGCGGTTTCTTATTGGTTAAGCTTGTTTCATTTCACTGGACACCGAGAGCTGGCTTTCAGTTTGCTTACCTAGGAACCCAAGGCACCAGAACTGCCTCAGCTGAATGACCTCCCAATAAATTATTTTAACAATTCCATTTTATAGACAAAGAGATTGAGCCTCAAATAAGATATGTAACTTATCCAAGGTCACAAAGTTAACAAGGGGCCGATCTTGAATTTGAACCCCAAGTGACCTGAAAACCTCCATGCTTTCAACCACTACAAGATAACTAGTTTATATGGGAGTAAGTGAAATAAGTACAGATACACTTTTAGGATTATGTGGAGGAGGACAAAATGACTTTTACAAAGGGAGGACTGAAGAAAGCCTCCCGGAAGAGGTGGCAATTGAATCTATTTTTTTTTAATCATTATTCTTATTTCCTCTTTAGCATACAATGGTAGCTAATTGTCAATCCTTGTCAACTTACTTCAACATCTGGATCACCTGTTTCAAATGTCTTTTTTCCCTTGGTTTTTCAGTTATGTGGGCCTGTCTGTTCATATACCTACTAGATTTTACTTGCACGCCAGATGTTACATGTACAAAGTTGTAGGGACTTCAGATACCTTCTTTCAGAGAGGGTATACCCTCCCCCTGCTGTACAGACAGAATGGTGGCTGGTCATCGTAATCCAATTAGTGATTTGCTGAGTCAAGGTTGGATTATAGATCTGGTGAGTCTCAGTCTTCCACTGGTTCATCTCTGTCCTCCTGGATATACAACAAAAATCCTGTTTTTTATGATGAATTTGCTAACTACCTTATTTGATCACTACACATTGTGTACATATATTGATTTGGGGGTTTTGGGGGGGTTTTTTTTGTCCTTTTTTGAGACCAGCCGTGTTGCGCTCAGCCCATGAGCGCACCGGCAATCCCTATATAGGATCCGAACCCGTGGCAGGAGTGCTACTGCGCTCCCAGGGCCGCACTCTCCCGAGTGCACCACGGGCTTGGCCCTGTATACATATATTGAAATATAACTCTGTACCCCATAAATACATACAATCAACATTTCAATTAAATAAAAAATAAATGAAAGTAAAAAATAAATCATAAATGTGTAAAAGGAAGTCATAGGATTTTTTTTTCCTTTTTACCACCACCTTAGACTGGGAAAGTCCTGACTGAAAATACAAAAACCATAAAATAGGAGTTCTAAAACGCCAATAGTAAAGTTAAAAGACAAACAAGGTTGGGAAAATACATGCAACTAAAATCACAGATAAATTGCTAATACCTTACTGTATTAAAAGCTCCAACAGATCAATAAGAAAAAGACCAATAACATGCTAGCCAAAACAAACAAACAAAAAGAGTATCAATAGTGTACAGGACAGAAATATGCCTTTAAATATATGAAAAGATTCTCAACCTCACTTATAATTTGCAAAACCCAAATTAAAACTATACTGAGATACCATTGTTGACCTATCACAGGGTAAATAACAAAGGTTGGTAACATTATATTAACAAAAGTGTGTGGAAACAGGCAATTTTTATATGACTCAGAGGGCTTTGAGTTGGTACAATCTCTAAGAGAAGAAATTTAGCAATTTCTGTCAGAATTACCAATGCTCATATCCTTGTATCCAGCACTTCCCATTCTAGGACTTCTTGATATAAATTTGCTAATATATAAAAAAATATAAATATTGCAGCATTGTTTGTAATAGCAACATTTGGGACAACATAAATGTCCATCTGTAGAGGAACTGGTTAAATAAGGCATGCTTTATTCACACAATAGAGTACAATGCAGCTACGAAAAAGAGTAAGGGAGCTCTTTGTGTCTGGGTACAGAACATCCTCATGATGTTAAGTAAAACATCAAGGTGCAGAACAGCATGTGTGACATTCTACCCATTGTGTAAAAATTTTTACAAAAGAAAATATGTGTGTACTTACATTTTAATATGTCTAAAATAACTCTGGTAGGGTATACAAGAAACTAGAACTTGGTTTTTCCTAGCATGGGAACTCAGTCGCTGAGTGCAATAGGTGGGAGGGAGATTTCTCTCCATTATATCCTTTTGCACATTTGAATTTAAAACCATATGATTACATGACCTAATAAAAATAAATTAAACTACAAAATATCTTTAGAAAACTAGACATATTTGTAAAACTTTAGTGCCCACGGATAGAAGGTTATTTGCTAGAGAATGGATTTCCACGAGGTGGGAAGGATAAGAGAGAACATAGTTTGATAGTTTTCCCAGTAGAAAAAAGAAAACTCAAACACATGCACAGCCCTTCTCAGATTATCAGTGTTTCCTCCCAGGCCTGGGCTGTAAAAAGTTTTTCTCCTTTGCTGCACTTAAAGCCTCATGTTTCCTGCCTCTCGGCTGCCTTTGCTTGTGTTTGACCTAAATGACCTTTACCGAGCCAACCAGGATGAGAGCGACACTACTGAGAAATGTCTGAAAATTCTCTTTGAAAGCTCAGAGCTATGTAAATTGCTACTACTAAGTGAGCATGTGTACTTGTGTGCTCACTATTTAGTGTCTGCGATGTTTCCTTTTTATGAGTTTTCTGAGGACTCAGTTAACATCAAGGGATCCTGTACATTTAATTTCCTCAAGTCAGTGCCCCAGAAACATCTTATTTTCCCCAAAGTTGTTATATCCTAGAGATCTAGAACAAAGATCATCTTTTTATTAATTCTTTTTCTGTCTCTGACAAACCCTAACTTTTACTGTCTCCGTCCAGCATGGTTTTAGGGAAATATACCTTTGTTCTAGTCTCAGCTTTCTACTGACCAGCTCTGGGTCTAGTCTTCGTGCTAGTCTCAGTTTTGCACTGCTAGCTATGTTAACCATGAACAAGTCAATTAATATTCCTAGAACTCACTTATAAAATTAGGGGATTAAAATAGAAGATCTTTAGGTTTCCTCACATCTGAAACTCTAAGACCCAGGGGGAAAATTTTCTCCTCTACCACACCTCCAAAGTAAATATATTGACTTTGTTCTTTTTATTAAAAGTGGAAGCCATTATTCTAAAAGCTTGAGGGGTCTGTGGAATGAGAACTTTCAATCTCCATACTTAAAATAATAGGTAGTTCTAAAAGACTAACATACATGACCATAGGGCTTCAGAAAGCCACAAAAAAATGCAAATAACAGAAGAACTCAAGTATCTGTAAAACTTTAAAGAAGTCATTTCAAATAAAGAGAATATTCAGTCCAAATGTTAATAGGACAACTCATTAACAAGTTAGGGAAAAAAGTTAGATTTCCTACTTCGTGTCACATATTAAATAAATTACAGATGGCTTAAAAATATAAATGTAAAAAAACAAAAGATGGCAGAAAAAGCACAGGTAAAAAACTATATAATTTTGGAATTAGGAATAACTTTCTAAGCATAATTTAATAGTAAAAAATAATAATAATATTATTGAATATTGGCTACTTAAAAACTCTATTTGTCTAAATTATATACTGAAAATTATGAAAACTGAAAGAATAATCCACAACATGTAAGACAGGAAAGGGTTAATATCATTGAATATGAAGAACTCCTAGAAATCAGTGAGAAGGTAGATGGTGCAATGGAACACATCTGACTACAGATCAGAAATCAACGAAAAGGTGAAAAACAGTTGAAACATGGTCAGGCAAGTTACACACAAAAAGAGGAGAAATGCAAATAGCCAATAAACATGAAAAAAACTTTACCTCACTAGTAATAAATGAAATGCCAGATAAAATAAAAATGAAAATATCTTTCAACCTGTAAAATTGGAAAAGTTTAAAAAGAATGATAATAACTAGTGTTGATGAGGGCGTGAGATAATAGGTACTTTTATACACTTTAAAGGGAATGCAAATTGATGCAAACTTTCTGGAGGGCAATTTGGAAAATTGATATAGCATTTTAAAGTGCGCACACTTAGATTTAAATGTTCACATCTAAGAGTTTGTCCCTAGGAAATAACAGGATAAATGCACAAAACTGCCTATACGATAATGTTCTTTAGTGTATCATTTATAATAACATAATATTGGCAAACCTAAATATTTGTCAAAGGAGGATGGAAAGCTGTGCAATAACTTTAAAAGGTGGACAGAGATGTTCTCACATATTAAGTGAAACAAAAGATTGTGTAGTGTAATACACAATACAATCGTATATACACATTTTTGTATGTATTAAAAAAATATGAACACCCAATGTTAGTAACTATCATCTCTGGCTGTCTTGAACCATAGATAATTTTACTTTCTTGTTTATGCTTATTTGTATTTTCCAATTTTTCAAAAATAATGAGTATTTGTTATTTTGATCATTAGGAGAAATAATAAGACCATAATCCTGGTGTCGAAACTCATGAACGATCCTTAGAGGTGAAAAGAAAATAATTGTAGATGAGTGATGCAAATATTTTCAAGAGGCAGTTTTTGTTACCATAGCAAAGTGAACATGGGAGTGATGTGCAAGACTAAACAACTGTGTCTGTCAAATGTCTCAGCAAGATTTGCTTCCTCTGTTGCAAAAGGAAAGCTGAATTTTCCAGTGAGCATCCTGCAAAGTTGCCACTTCACCAGGTGGGTTCCAGCAATAATATTTTCAGCAAGGACTGTCACGGAAATGGTCTTTGAGCTCCCTTTTCCATAGAGAAAAGACGTCTAAGGCCGAAGCTGCATACAGGTGTCCTTTGTGTCTGTCTTACTCTCTTTATCCATCGCATCCCCAGTCTCATCCCCTCCCTTTCTTCCTTTACCTTTCTCTCTCCTTTTTTTCCCTCTTTTTCTTCTCCCTCCCCCCTCCTTCTTTGCTCTCTCACTTTCTTCCTTTTCAGTCTTACTCTCAACAGACATTTCTTGAGAGGTTTCCAAGTGCCAAGCACTGTGCTAAGCACTGAAAGTGACTTCAGAATCCTTGTGGGGCAGGAGAATGAGTTCTTTCCCCAGCTCCCTGCAGGTGATGGTGACTCCAAGGCCAAATGGGAATAGCAGGATTTTGGGATTGACTTTAACACTGAAATACTGGGATTGCTACTGTTATTATATTTTTAAATATTCAGAATTCATAAAATTTAAAACATCAGTGGAACGACATGTGCTGTACTTTTCAAAGACATACATTTAAAGTACACATTACAAACCTGTTTCAAAACATGAAGTGAATGTGTACCTTTATAAAGATATAAACATTAAACATACAGTATTATGCCATTACAAATTAGGAGACAAATTAACAATATAATATTAAAAATGAGCATTCATAAAATAAAAATTTAATTAAATTTGAAAAAACAATCATTAAAATACCATAGTAACATTATCTGATTTTTTAAACAGTACAATTATTAAAAGCAAGTTCTTCAATGGTGTCATTGTTGTATTGCCAGTGTATTTTTATGCAAAATTTACCAATTATTGAAAATGGTCTTTCTAATCCTGTGCTAGTGGGTGAATAGGGAGGAGATAGTGTAAATTAAATTATTTCCCTCTGACTCATTTACCTTCAAATTATATGATTTCTTGCTTTATAACTGAGGAATTCGGGGGGATTCTCAGGAGGTGTGTGTGCATGTGGTGCATATGTGGTACGTGGTGGGGGGCACATGGTATGTATCTCTGTGGGTGGGTGTGTCTGCGTGTGGTGTGGGTATTGAGTGTGTGTGTGGATAACCGTGTGGTATATGTGCATGTGTGGTATATGCTGAGGGATCTGTGTATGTGTTTGTATGTGGCATGTGGGTGTGGGTAACCACGTATAGTGCATGTGTATGGGTGAGGTGTGTGGTGTGTGTCTGGTGTGTGGGTGTCTTGGGTGGGATGCTGGCAGAGACTGGCCAAGTTCTCTAACCCTGCAGTTTGACTCTGAATATGGATCTTTCTGTATTTAACCTCAGCTGACTTTGATGAGAAGGTTGTGTTCAGTGCTTTAACGTGCAGAGACAAACTGCCGTAAGATCAATACTAGTTTGTGGGGCCCAAGGACCGATAGAGGGTGTTAGCCTCCGAGTCACTCCTGTAGCTGCAGAAGAAGGCTAGACACTTGACTTACTAGAAAGAAACCTCAGGAGACTAGGAAGCCCCAGGGATGTCAGAGAACCAGGGCTGGAAGGTTCCTCGGAGTATCCAGTCCAGCATTTGTCAATCTAAGGACTTCAAATTTTAGTGGGTAGCAAAATCAATTTACCAGATTTTAAAGAGCTTTTTTGAAGAATGGAATGGAATGGAATGGAATAGAATAGAATAGAATAGAATAGAGTAGAATAGAATAGAACAGAATAGAAAATAGTGTACATTGCACTAGTCAGGATAAATACAGGTTCTTGGAACTTTTGTTTCAATTATTCTGTGAGTGTGTGTGTGAGTGTGTGCATGCTCATGTACTGCGTTATGGTGTAAGAAGAATTGGTTATCATCAGTTGTGGTCACTGTAAGTTTATATTTTACTATGAGAAAACGGAGGGTACGTGAGGTAAAGTGATCTGCCCTGTAAGGTCACAGTGAATTAGTGACAGGAACAGTCTTTTTGTTTACAGCACATGCTGTAAGTCACTAGATCATGAGTCACTAGAAAGGACCAGGAATAATGACTTCTCTCTTCCTTTAGTGGAAAATAGCAGTTTTAGTATTTTTTTGAAATATTGCTTCTCAATATATTCAAACATCCTGAAATTTCCACATAAGAGAATTGGACAAGTTGACTGTTGAAGGTCCTCCTCAACTTTGAAAATTCTAGAGTTCTGTGATTTTAAGGAGGTCAGACAAGGAGAGAGAATGTAGAAGACTCAGTTGTGGTCTGCGGGAAAAACCATTTTTATCTAGAAACAGTGAAATGAGTTCAAGGTTCCCCTCTGTCGCTGTGGGACCTGGGGCAAGTCACTGGACATCTCCCCCACTGTTACAACACCCTCTCTGTTTCACAGCTACTTGTGAGAGTCAAATGTGATTGTGTGTGAGGTGCTGGGGAAAACCCCAGAGTGAGGCAAAACTGCTCTCAGTGATCTTCCATAGAACCTGGTGAGGTCTTTGCATCCTAGCTTGGAGCCAGACTTTGCAGGGCCAGGTATGGACACCTAAGACCAACCTGGGTATCTTTTGTTTACCTACACAGGGTGATTAGCATGCATCTTACCATGGTAAGAATTATGTTGATGAGTTATTATGTATTTAAGAGTTTTTCAGTTTATAAATATGCAATGATAATATTCTTTTAAGAACATTAAAATTAAAATAAAATCTTGGACTGGGTAAAACATTACATCTGACTTGGTCAGCGACTGTGACTGCCCACATAATGATGCCTGTAGCCAGAATTATTCTGCCGTCTCTCCAAGCTATATCTTGACCACTGTGCCATCACTCTGAGGTCCTCAGCCATTCTATATTTCATTGCTGCCTTTGCACATTCTGTTCATTGAAAATACTCTTGCTCAGCCTTTGGATCTCAGCTCAATTGTTATTTCTGAGAGCCAAGTTCAAGTCCCTGTGGTAAGCTCCCATAGCACCACAAACCTTGCTTTTGAGAAGTTTTAGCTATAATTTTACATTCAGTTGTGGATTGTTTAAGTTCATCTCCTCAACTAGACTATAAGCTCCATGAGGCAGAGAAGTTTTCTGTCTTTACCTCCTGCTATGTCCCCAGACCCATGGACACTGTCTAGCGCAGAGTTTAGTGCTCAAAAACAGTGTGCTGAATAAACGAATATATCTGTGGGTCTGAAGCCCACACTCTGAAAGCATAAATTTCCTGCCCATTTCTGATCAAGTGCCATGCACATAGTGACATAATAGGTGCCGAATCAATAAAGTAGTTCTTGAGCAACTTATTTTAATGTCTTAAATATGACCAAAGACAATTCTTCCAGGGAAAGTCAGCCTCAATCCAAACCTCCTCATCGCAGGAAGATACATATTCTCAATAGGTATATTTTGTATTTTTCTGAATAACCATTTTAGTTGCTACAGATTCTTCCTGCTGCCCTTTGATGTCTCAGTTGCTGAGAGGAGACGGAATGGGAGAGGCCCCTTGCTTACTATCTCTTTATTTCTCATTCACTGTGTGCAGCAGAGATTCAAATCCTGTTGTCACTGGTCTGACAGGTACCGCCCTGTTGCCAGAACTCGGTGTGCATCTATCTAGGAAGAATTATTTTTTTTAATACCTGCCTATGAAATATTTAACAAAAAACATTTATGAAGCATTTCACAAAGCACCCCTGACTATGTTACCTCATTTTAACTCCACAACACTATTGTGAGATGATAGCATTTCCCAAATTTTACACACGATGAAACTCAAACATTTTAAGTTATTTGTGCGAGGTCACACAGCAGGTATTTTTAAGAGCAGGACTCAAACATGGCCATTTTAATTTTAGTGTTTTATGTATATTAATATATAACTCTCCTTTGGTACCCATGTTGAACAGACTTCATAACACATCATAACAATTCCTTATATTTTATGGCACTTCTTTTTCCAAATATGTTACATTAATTTGTATGATACAATAACTTCCTGAGGTAGGTAGGGCAAGTATTCATCTCATATTTACAGATAAGTAAGCAAACCTCCAGTGGCTAAATGACACATCTAATCAGTAGAATGGCTTGAGGCACATTTCAGTTCTCTGTTCTCCATATGACCACCTATGGTAGACAGAATAATGGCTCCTCAAAGATGTCCAAATCCTAATCCCCAAAACCTGTGAAAACCTTACATGGCAAAAGCAACTGCAGATGTAATTATTTTAAGAACCTTAAGCTAGGGAGATTGTTCTGAATTATCTGGGTGGGCCCAATGTAATCACAAAGGTTCTTATAAGAGGGAGGCAGGTGGGTCAGAGTCAGGTGGGTCAGAGAATGAGACGTGGTGATGAAAGCAAGGGTCATAGTCAGAAAAAGAGATTTAAAGATGTTGTGCTGCCAGCTGTGAGGATGGAGGAAGGGGCCATAAGCCGAGGAATGCAGGTGGCCTCTGGAAGCTGGAAGAGGCCAGGAAACAGTTACTTCCCTGTAGCCACCAGCAGGAACAAAGCCCTAACATTTTATTGTTAGGATTTCTGGCCTCCAGAAATATAGTAAATTTGTGTTGTTTTAAGCTACTCACTTGTAGTAATTTGCCTTCAGCAGGTAAGGAGAAAATCAGACTATTTCTGGTGTATCCAGAACCTCAGCATGGAGGGAGGGGCGGGGCAGGACAGGGACAGGCCTCAGGTTGCTAAGAGAGGTCACCATGTTGCCAGCCTCTGCTGTCTCAGGGGGAGACGTGGATCCTGCTGCTATTCTCACGAAAATCTTCCGATGGCCTTCTAGGACACAGGGAATAAACCCCAAACTCCCTGACCTAGCCTACCTCTCTGACCTCATCTTGGCCCTCTTTCTCTCACACATACTGACATATATCTGTCTTCTTCCTGTTGCTAGAAGCCTTGCCACTTCCTGCTTTCTCTGCCCAAAATACCCTCACCTAAGAATCTCACATGGCATCTCATCACCTCCTCAGAGAGGATTGACCTGCCCACCTCTCCAGAGTGGTTCCCCGTCATTCCGTACTCCTGCAACTACACTTGTTTTCTTTATAACACCTATCACTACCTGAGACTATCTTCTTTACTGTTCACTCATACTGTCCCTCGCTAAAGTGTACGATGCACGAGAACTATCTGGCTCACAGCTCTAGACCAAGTGCCTGAGGGTGTTAGCCATTCAATACTGCTTCAGTGGCTGCACAGACTGGGGCCAGCCCTAAAACAGGTGCACCTGGCTTCCCCCAGCCTCATCTCTAGCCCTCCAAGAGGAGTTCCTGCTTAGACATAAACACTAAGAGCCCTCGATTCTTTTCTCTGCAGGGTTCCTGGCTGCCTTTAGACACAGGCCTCGGCTCTTACTGAGAAAGAGAAAAGCAGCCTTTGAGCCGGCATTTAACCCAAGAACTCACACTGGGCCATGGTGTGCTCCTGTTAAACATAAATATTTCCTTAGAACACCAACAGCAGACAAGGCCATTCTGTGACCATGATGGAGCAAGACAAGAACAAGATTACTCCCTAACCATGCCTGGACCTAGAAAAAGATAAGAACATTGTTCAAACCATAAAAAAGGCCAAAGATGCCCCTTTCCTGGCTAATATGAGTGACTTCTGTTTCTGTACTAACTACAGCTTTAGCTTCAATTTGTTCCTCCTGCCTTCTAGGTGAGAATTATTAAGATACCCTGCTTCCTGGTAACATCCAATCCAGAGTGACGTCCCACTTCCTTGAACCTTTCCCATATCACCTAACCCAAGCCCAAATTTTCCTGAGATGCCCCAGGGCTCCCCACGGTATGTGTTATCCCTCATTGCTACTAGTCATTGAACCCCAAATTGCTAACTCCAGGTGACCCTGGTGGGCTTTGGCTGGAAGGCATTGATGCTATGGGCCCAAAGGCAGGCACAACCTTATTTGACATCTCAGGGGGAGAAATTCTAGCCGGGCCAGATGGCCAGTTGGAAAATCCTGAACTACTTTGCCAATGAAACAATAATGCTAGATGCACACTGGGTGCATGTTACCCAACTTGCATAAGACAGGGGCTGGTGAGATTCCTGGTGAAGTTCCTGGTGGTTCCTCACAGGCAGGAAGGGCCCAGCGGGTGCAGCTGTGGTGTGCCTCAGGGATGGCTCTGCCCAAGGCAGCTGCTCCCCATTGCTAATCTATCCACGCCAACCTCCTCAACACAGGTCTGAAAGCCCCTCCCACATCCACTCTTTTACCTGCCCCATTCCCCATGCTGCTTATTTTCCACCTGGAACTTTCCTTCCTGCTTGAACTAATCCCCTTACTAATCCCTTCCACCCTGCCCTCCAACCCCACACTCATGGTCTGCCCCTCTGCAGCACGTCTGTGCCTCTGGGCCTCCTTTCCTCTTTTAAAGCCCTGTTTGATGATTAACTCACATCTTCCCCAAAGTCTTGATGGTTGAGCCCAGTTGGCTACCCAGGCTGATAACAGCTGCTCTCAACATTTACCACGGGAGCTCAGGTTACAGTAGCTGACTGGACTAATTTATGGGGTTTGGGAGCATGTTTGGTTGTGGTGGGAGTAGGGCTCCCACGGTTCATCTCCCCATCTAGAGCCTCAACTCCCTCAGGGCAGACTTTGTTTCTGCCAGGTTTGTTCTTTACCAGTTCCTCCCCAGTTTCCAGAAGTGGAGTCTGGGACAGTGAGTGCCCAGCACCCTACAGGCTGTCAGTGCTCTGTGACAAGGTCAACTGAGAAAGCATTTTTCTGTGGGGATGTGGAATGATACCTGCTTCTCAGGTGACCTCCTCACCCCACCCCAAGGGCAGCATCAGGGCCTGCACCTGTCAGGCAGGTGTCAGAGGGAGCCATTTTCAAGGAGCCACGACCTTGACCACTACATCCACTACCCTGACCAGCCCAACTTGTTTGTTCCTAACTCTGTGCTCATGGCTTTCTAGCCACGAAACACTGATCCGAGAACATCTTTCCAGATCTGGATGCCTGGCAACCTATCTCACTACTCCAGGGCCCAGCTCACTCCAGTTAGGAGAGTGAATCTGTGATGTCCTCATCAACGACCTCTGGTAAACACCTGATGACTCTTTACAGAGCAAGGTCAAAGTTACACCCAAACACTTTTTTTTTTTTTTGTCTTTTGTCTTTTTCCGTGTCCGGCAACGGATCGCAACCCTCAGTGTTGCCCCCGTACCGGACCGGGGACCGGCAACGGGATCGCAACCCTCGGTGTCGCTCCCGCGCCTCGCTCAGCCAGTGAGCGGGAACCGGTCTGTATGTGGGATCCGAACCCTCGGGCGGGAGCGCCGCCGCGCTTCCCAAGCGGCACACTATCCAGTGCGCCACTGGGCCGGCCCCAAACACTTTTTTTTTTTAAGGGGAGTATTAGGTTATAGAATGCTCTGTTGCCTTAAATAGAACCAGGCTAATCTAAATGCATAGATATGGGCAAATGTTCAATATTGGATGTTAAGTGAAAAAAAGCAAAGGTTACAAAATGGTATATATGGCATGAGCTCATTTTTTATCATCCTATATATTTAATAAGGTTTCTGTGTATAAAAAGAGTTGAATGGATATTTACCAAACTCTTCTGTGGTAGGAGTTATGAAAAGACTTTCAATATTTAACCTTTCTGAATTGTTTCAACTGTTTACAAAGTTATATTTACTTCTGCAATCAGTAAAAAATAATTTTTTTAAAAAAAGGGATCTGCGATAGCAACTCTTACTTTCACCCCATTAAATCATGTTTTTTGTATCTCCTACAAAAAAAAATACAATTTTGCTTCACCATTAAAAACATCTACATAAATGAGGTTTTATGTATATCTTTGTTTACATTTTTACATATCATTTCCAATTCTTTGTTTTAATATCTCAAAGCACTGCGGATTTTTCACTCACGTCTTACTGATGCAGGCCTGGGAAAATCCGAGGAGGAAGGATCATTTTAAATCCCTGAGAAAAATAGTTCCTTGAAGGAAGTGGTTGAGGGGCAGTTATTCAGTGAGTTCATTCAGTACACCTTATGGAGTGCTTCCGAGCACCAGGCTGTGTGATTGATGCAAGCGCTGAACAGTTTACCGAAAGGGGATTCCAATTTTAAGGAAACATTTTAGGCTGTTTGGTTGCCCTAGCCACAGGCTTGCCCCCACAGTCTAGGGCAGTGGGAAAGAACACGAGTTGTGGAGTCAGACTGCTTGAGTTTGGATCCCAGCAGCACTACCTAATAGCCTCAGGGGCTTATGCCAATTAGGGATTGGGTCAGACGTTAGCAACAATAGCCAGAAATAGCACAGGCTTAAATAAGATAATTTATTTTTCTTTCACTTAAACAAACAAGTCTGGAGATAAGCAAGGCTGGTACAGCAAGTCACAGTCATCAGGGACCCAGGCTCCCTCTGTCCTTCTGCCCTGCCAACTTTAGCTTGTAGTTTGCTTTCCCAAGGTCACAAGTTGATGCTGGAGCCTTAGCCATCCTGTCTTCATTCTAGACAGGAGGCAGGAAGAAGGGGAAAGAACAAGAAAAACCCCACGTAAGCAGCCTCTACCCTTTTAAAGAAGCTTTTTTGGAAGTCCAACCGAATGCCCTGTGCTTCCGTTGTATGGGCCATAGCTACCTGCAAGGGAGTCTGGAATGTAGACTTTCAGCTGGCTATATTGCCTTACCCAGTAATCAGCATTCTCTTAGTAACTAAGGGGGCTTTTAGATACTGGGTGGGCAACTAGCTGTCCCTGCCCCACAGTAATAATATTGCCCACCTCACCAAGTACTAGGGGATTAAATAAGAAAATATTTGTAAAGCCCTCAAATGTCATCTCCCCTTTGAAGCCTTCCTCAGGTAATGTTAGTCATTTTTTTTTACTTAGGGATCCAACAGCACATTTTTTCATACCTAAATCCTAACAACTAGCTGAGGTTTATTGTAATTTTACATGACTGTCACCTCTGCTGGACCTTAAGGCCAGGGGTGAGGCCTTATTCACCTTTGTACCTAGAGTACCAGCACACTATAGATTACCAATAAGTCTTTGTTGAATAACTGAATTTCCCTCTCTCCTTTCTTTATGTTATTTCCTGTACTAATTTTACTTCCAAATCCAAATACCCTCCAGGCCCTAAGCCTTCATCTTTAAAAAGTCACCTTCAGGCTCTGGTCTTCTCAGGTCTGAGACAGAATGGAAAGAGCAGACAGGACCGGCCTCAAATATCTTATTTGTTCCTTATCTGCTGTGTGACATAAAGAAAATTGCTTAACCTCTCTGAGCTTTAGTTTCCTTCTCTGGGAAGTGGGGATAATATTAATGACCATGTGTGTGATGTGAGTATTAAATAAATGTGTTCAGCATGTGCTTGGCATGGACCATCACTCAGTAGACATTAGCATCCTTGGTCTTCTTGTGATATTTTCCCTCCTACCCTAATAGAGGTAGCCCAGGAAAAAATCAAAAATAGCTAACACTTTTTGAACACTACTATGTGCCAGGTCCTCTTCTTCACTTAGTTCTTACAATAACACTGAGGTAATCACTCCTATTCTACAGATGAGGATACTGGGGCTCAGGGAATCATCCAGCCAGAGGACAGAGTCATAGTAGTCCGGCCACAAATCTCAAGCTTCTAACACCACACTTCTTTTCATGTTGCACTTGGCAACCTTTAGCCTCAGGATGTCCCCTATCACCTCCTCCACTCTTCAGTCATTGACAATTCCTCTGGGTGTTCCAGAGGCCACAACACTCTGGGACTAGGTCAGGAGGATTTGGGGTCAGCGTACCCACGGAGATGATTTTCTGAGCTTAAAAGTTCCCACAGATCCCTGGCACCTACTCACACTCCCCAGAGAACATCATGAAATGTGCAGTTTCAGAGCCTGAGAACAGCTATGACCTCAGAACTATTGTCATTATAAGTAAGATGCACCCCTACCTCATGAGAATCCAGGCTTGTGAAAAATTCAAACTTATAAAAAAGATCAGTTTGTGTGCATGAGAGGATGATGTGCATTACATAAAGATAATTTATTTTATAAAGTGAGTCACCCAGGCTTCCTTTCTTTAGCAGTCTTGTGCACTTACAGACATTTAATTTTCCCAAAATTCTCTTTATATAAAACTTTTCAGGGACATGTCTATTAAGCCAAGTGAGAAACACCCTTACAATTATGTGATCTTCATGTTACAAGGAAATTGCTGCAAACCCTGCCTGAGCTGACCCTTTACCTTGTATTTTTCTGTTCCAAATTTTCTTCTGAGGAGCAACTTTCTGAATCCTGTCATAGGAAGAATGTCATCGAAAATCATTCAATTATCACAATAGAAAGACATTAATTTTGGCTCTGCTGGGTGCTCTCACCAACCACTACCATCCTTCTTCAACACTGAAAAAGTACAGTTTCTTTCCCTAGTATTTTCAAACTTGCAGAGATCTGGGAATCAGCAATTAAGGATCTGGCCACCAGCCACAGTCAGAAAGCTGATGACATCTGATGATATTGCAGGACTTGGAGGCTAGTGAAAGAAGAGACCATTCAGGGAGTTGGCCTCCCAAGCAAGGCTGGCCTTGGCAGTTCGTGGGCAGAGCTGTCCCAGTGGTGAGGATTAGCAATGTGTCTTTCTGACCAGGCTGCTCGCGATGAGGCATAAAACCACTGGCGAGAAAGGGCAGAAAGCAGAGAGGGAGGTGGGAGTAAGAGCCTATAAAACTTTGGCGAGAAAAGTGAAACGTATACTTTCATTACATTTTGCAGAAATTTAAAACCATGCTTGAATATGAAACAGAATCTTTAGGATGCCAGACTAGGAGGTACCCAAGCATCACCAGTCTGAACTGAAAAAGAATGAGGAACCCAAGCATTTTAATTTTTATGAGTGGTCTTTTAGAGGAAGTTAGAGCCTGCTACGAGATTAACATTTCAGAAAATTTGGCCTGGTAAAGCCTGTCCTGACTCATGCTGTGGGCTGGAGCTCATGTTCATTGCTGGAAAAGGTTGACATTTTCTTTTAAAGCAACAAAATGCAGAGATGGGAGCCTGGCCTGTTCAGAAATCCCCTGCAAGCTCTTTGACACAATCTTGTACCTATCTATGTCTTTTAACAGGGCCTGACTAGGACCAGGCAAGGCAGGTGTATAGGGCACAAGATTTAAGGAGGCGCTTACACTCAGGGCTGTGCAAGTGCAGGGCTGGTGCCATCAGAGAGTGAGCGCCTCCTTAAATCTGGCGCCCCCAGGCTCCTCGCCTGCGTCACTCTCCTCCTGTCCTGCCTGTCCAACTCCCCATTCAGCAGACTCCCAGTTCTAAGTCAGCTGATTGGGGATGGGGTGTGGGCATTTTTAAGAAGTCCTCATATGATTTTAATGTATGGCCAGGATGGAGAACCAGGGCTTTAAGTGAACAAAGTTGGTGGCAAATGGAAGGAATCCAACAGAAATTCAAGAATTAATGTTGATTTTATCTTTTCCTAGTGTGTAAACAGAAGGAAAAAAAATACTTATCAAATTTATTTTGGTTCAGTCTGTTCACTACATTTAAGTCACAAAGATCTTGTATAGAGTTGCCAGATAAAATACAGGACACCTGTATTTTAAAAGATTGTGTCAAAGAGCTTGCAGGGGATTTCTGAGCAGTCCAGGCTCCCGTCTCTGCATTTTGTTGCTTTAGAAGAAAACGTCCGTCTTTTCCAGCAAGTGCAACATTTTCCAGTTGACTTTTAATTTCAGATAAATAATAATTTGTTAGACTTACCTGAAATTCAATGTAACTGGGCATTCTGTATTTTTGTTTGCTGGCCACCCTAGTCCTGCCCGACATGTCAAAACATGTGGACTTGATTGTGTAGGGTAATTTTTCCTAGTTTGTACTATAGATCACAAGTTGCAATAGATATAATGTGAATTACACTAAGAAAAAATTTTCCATAGTCAAATAAGTTTGGCAAACCAAGTTAACCAGGTTTTGACTACAAAATTTCTTGGAGCCTTTGGTGTGTAATGTGCAGTGACCCCTCAAACTGGAGACATGGAGTTCCCAAATTTATATAACTGGGGAGACATGTTACAGAACTAATGTTGCAGCAAACTTTCTGTGGAAAACACTCTTAGGAGAAGAGGGGTGCTACTGAAGAGTTTTAAAAACGCAAGCGACAAAGTAGATAATTCTGCTTTTAGAAGTACCAGCTTGAAAGGGACAAGGCCGGAAGCACAGAGCCCAGAGAGGAGGCTGAATTACTGAGCTAGTGCTGCCTGACCAAGTACCACAGACTGGTGGCGTAAACAACAGAAGTTTATTTCTCACAGTTCTGGAGGCTGGAAGTCTGCGGTCAAGGTGTCCACAGAGTTGGTGTCTTCTGAGGCCTCTCTCCTGAGAGTGTCAATGGCTGTTGTCTTCCTGTGTCTTCACACGGTCTTCCCTCTGTGTGCATCGACATCCTAATCTCTTCTTCTCATGAAGACACCAGTCGTATTGGATTAGGACCCACCTAACTTACTAAGTTACTAAATATAACTTCATCTTACCTTATATACTTCTTTAGAGACCCCATCTCCAAATATAGCCATACTCTGAGGTATTGGGGGTTAGGATTTCAACCTATGAATTTTGGGGGGATACAATTCAGCCCATAACAGAGGCTATTACAGTAATCCTACTGAAGGATGATGAGGTTGTGAATTAAAGTGGTGGCAGAAGAAGTGGGGAGAAGAATTGGATCCTAGAAATATTAAGAGCTAGAACTGAAAGGACAGGGGAATTAATTAGATGTGGTGAACAAGCAAAAGTAAAGCATAGTTTCTAGCACTCTAATATTTTTGTTTCTATCTCTTCACTGTTTCCTGAGTCTAGAATAGAATTTTTCATGTAACACAAATTCATGCTTATAATGCAGGGTTGGACTGAATTCATTTCAGAGATAGAAGCATAAATAATATAGTTATTAAATATTTCCTATTATTTCCCAAAATGTCCACTAGTTTTTGGATTGGGATGATTGACTAATCTCTCCATCATCTCTCTCCACTCTTGGAAAGAGATATTGAGCATTATGGGAATGCTCGGCTTATCTGTGCCTGATTCATTCTGCTCCAGTGGATGCAGTTCTGGTGGTTTCTAAGGACAACAAGGGCTTGGTGAGGTCTCTGACTTGGGAGCAATGACTTGGATAGACCTGGCTTCCTTGGGGGCTGTGGTCCTCAGGCCTTTTAAAGACACTTTGAAGACCAGCCCTAGACCCTGCCTTCAACCTAAGAATTAGCCAGAATAGGCAATAACTTTTGGGAACGGAAATTCTAGTCAAATTTTGATAATATAAAAAAATCACTGGGTGGTTTAGACAGATGAAAAAGTAGGCAAAGTATGTTTTGAATAGTGACTGTTAGTTCTGCAGAATTTCTAAAACAAGCTAACTCCACAAAAAGAAACTGTTTTGGGGGATTGCTGGAGTTGGGACTAAAGATCCACAGGGCAATGCACCCTCCAAGGACCAGCCTCTGGGCTCTCTTCCTGGCCTCACTTGACCCAGGCACCAAGAACATCAACAACTGGATGGCCGTGGTATGAAGGGGGTGTCTTGGTAACACCCTGAAAATCTGCCAAAACTACCACAAGCTAGGACCCATCCTTGCTGAAGTGTGCAGAATTCTTGTTGATTCAAGTGTTCTTTCAGTTAAAAGCAATAAATTCCTTCTGGCTTAACTAAAAAAAAAAAAAAAAAAAAAAAAAAAAAATCAGTTGGGAGAACTTGGATTCTTTTCCCTTTGTCTCCTAGGACTGATGCATTTCTCAGCCTTGTGGCCTCCCCATCAATTAAATAAGGATGCTGGCCAAAGTGTAACATAACCAGTGCCTGTAATCTTTGTCTCTTATGAGTCTTTAATCTTCCCTGGCTTCTTCTTCTCAGTTTATACTTGAAGTATACCTCTTTCCAAAGATTTTCCCTTGACTGGTCTTCTCATAGCACTTAATATTCTGTCTCCTTGCAGAGGCTTGCTCTTATATCCCTGTTCAAGTAATTCCTCCTTGAAAGGCAGGAAGGAATTTCTCTGGGAGTCTCCCATGGCTCCTAGCACAAACCCTGATTACAGCAGACGACACTAAACTGGTCCTGAATCTGATGCAGAGCCTCTGCCCCAGCTGGACCTGGTCTTAAAAACGACCTCCTGTAATGCAATGCTCAAAAATTTTTAATGTGCTCTAGAGTTGACATTTTTCTCCTTTTGTATAATTTAAATTAATCCTGAAATAATTTATGTCTATTTCATATTCCATTTATAGTACATTGTTTGCAAAAATGTTCACAATCTTTCCTTCTTTATCTGTACCTCTTTGCAATGTGGCTTTCTAGCTCCTCCCATCAAGAAATGGTATCTATTCCTCCACTCCTTGAAAGTGGGCTGACCATGTGACCTGCTTTGATCAATAAATCATAGCAGAAGTGACATGCCATTTTCTTGTGAGTTTCTGTTCTCTCTTTCTTAGAACCCTGCCCAGCTACCACGTGAATAGCTTAAGCCAGCCTGCTAGAATGGTGAAGGACCACACAGCCAAGTCAACCCTGTCACCCTTGTTTCCTCAGCTGACAGCCAGTTAATCCCCAGAAGCAGAGCTCCTTAGTTGACCTGTAGCTGACCATGAATACGTGAAAGAACCCAAAAGACCAGAAGAATGTACAGCTAATCCACCTATATTGCTGATTTGCAGAATCATGAGCTAAATAAATGGTTGCTGTTTTAAGCCACTAAGTTTGGGGTTCTTTGTTCCACAGCAATGCTAACACTGTTGAAAATGGTCAGATGTTTAAAGAATGTAAGGAACTTCCAGTCAATCAAGATGGCTCCTCAGATTTATGCTTTGATACAACTTTGGTGCTCTAATCTTATAGTAATGAGATAGAATAGGAAATAAAAATTGTATAGCTGGTCATGGATAAACACAGTCTTCACAAACCAGAAATCTACCATGCTCCAAGACTAAAAGGAGAAAGGGTATGTGGGAGTTTGGGCTCTGCAAAGTAAAGGGAATTAAAGAGTTCCATCTGAGGAAAAATACAAAAGTCAGTTTACTGCTTGAAGCCAAAGGTTGGTGGGAGTGGATAACATCCCTACATTGCCAGCCCACAAAAGGAGGCTTAAAAGTTACTGTCAAGTATTATCACTCCAATCAGGCATTCTACCCCACCACTCTACTGACGTTGCTAAAACCGAAGATCAGTTCTTGGTCCTCATTTTACTAAGCAGTATTTGATAGAATTAATCCTCCTAGACTTTCTTCTTTTGTGTGTGAGGATATAACACTTTCTTGGTTTCCCTCCTACCTCACTGGCCACTTTTCTCAGTTTTCTTATTAATGATTCTTCCTCTTCTTCCCAAACTCTTAACTTTGGAGAACACCTGAATTCAGTCTTGGTCCTGTTCTCTATGCATATTCACTCCTTTGGTGATCTTTTCCATGTTCATGGTTTTAAATATCATCTATATCCTGACCTCTAATTTAAATCTCCAGTTCAGACCCCTCTAAAAATTTTAGGCTTCCAATTTTTTTAAAAGAGCATGATATGAAATAAAAACAAAAAGAAATTAAATAAGATTATGTAAATATGAAGAAAAACTATTTAAAAGATTTGAAATAAAAATTATAGTAATTTAATTGAAAGTTCAATAATAGGATACACTCTAGACTGAGTGCTATTACATAGACAAGTAATGAATTGAAAAATAGTACTGAGGAATTTACCCTCACATAGCCAAAGATAGAAAGAGACTAAAAATATGAAGAAAGACAAGGAACATAATTTAAATAGATACAATACATGTCAAATAGGACTTCTGAAGAAGGAAACAAGGAGAAACAATATTTGAGGAGAAAAGTAGTAGAGACTTCATGATTGAAAAATAAGAAAGAAGCACTCTGGATGCTTAAGTTGAATAAGTAAAGAAAACCTACACCTACCAGACACATTGAAGTAAAACTTCATTGAAGGGCATCAACATTAAAAAGAAGAACTAAGAAATCTGCTTAGAGGAAAAATATATTATTTACTAAGAAGTGACAACAAATTGCACTGACCACAAATTTCTTATCACCATTAACAGAGTTGAGGACCCCACAAAAGAAATATTATGGGATGTTATTTACTAAGAACAAAAGTGAGCTCAAGGCATGAAACATAAGAAATAATGATAAATACAGAAACTGATAACACTTAGCAGTAAATTTAATTAATTATTGACCATAAGGATGTACATATTGACTGCATGTTCAATAACTTTTTTTTGTATTTAAGAAAGGATAAAATTAAAGCTCTGTGCAGCAATAAGATAAGGGAAAGGAATGCTATGTTTAGTCTTTATGAAGTATATAAAATATTAAAATATTAAAGAGAAAAACAAAAATTCTGAATAACGTTAGCCTTTGTTAGAAAACTTTGTGATTAATTATATATGGTTAAAAAAATTAGGGGAAAGCCACTGAAATTAACAAGTAATTTGTATTTATTAAAATATTATGAGTGTATGGAAACTTTATTAATGCAATGGAAGGCAGAAAAGGAGAAGTTTACAAGCAAAAATACTCCAAAATTATGGTAAAGAGAAAGCCCAAAATAAGAAGGCAGAAGTTCAAATGTATTACAATAAATATAAGGGGATTATATTTATCTACTAAAAATGGTTACTAGAGTACATTTTTTTTGTAAAAAAAAAAAAAAAAGAAAAAGAAAAAAATCCAGCAATATACTTCTTATAGGAGACACAAATAAAACAAAACCAAAGAGAAAGCTTAAATATAAAGTAATAAAAAAGAAATACCATGTATAAGTAATAATAAAAAGGAACCAGGTATGCAATATTTATATCAGACTCAATTGAATTTAAGGCAAAAAGCACTACATAATAATAAAAGAAACAACTCACCAAGTTGTAGCATTCATGAACTTGTATACACCTAACAACTGTGAAAACTACAAAAGCCAAAGCTGAGAGGATTATAAGGAGAAATCAGTAAATCTACAACCATAATGTAGATTACTGAGATCACGTAAAATGAAAGTTTAGCAAGAATTGAAAAGGTTTGTACAACAACAAATCTACTACATATGTAGAAAAAAGTCCTTATACCCCACTATAGATTCAAATACATATTTACATAATCTTACGTTCTATTAAAATCACAAAGGAAGTCTCAATAAGTGTGAAAGGGTATTATAGAGACCATGTTCTCTCACTACAGTGCAATGAAATTTGAAATCAACAATGAAAAGAAGTTTAAAAATAATAATTACAACATACATTTGAAACTAACAAAACAACCTCCTAAATAACTCATGAGTTAAAGACGAATTCACAATGAAAATGATAAAAAATTTAGAAGTAAATGACAATGAAAGGACCTCATGTCACAACCTAGGAGAGATGGTACAGGGAAAAAAGTGCCGTTAAGGGTAATTTTGGTATAACTGTAAGAAATTGAATAAATTCTGTAGATTAGATAATAGTGTTATATTAAATTCCTTGATTTTTATAATTACAATGTGTAGTGAGTGAATGTCTTCGTTCTTAAGAAATACACACCAAAGTATGTAGGGATAAAGACATATGATGCCTGAAACTTATCTCAAATGGATCAGATACTGCTGCTGGTAGTATCCAGAGATAAATAAAGCAAATGTGGCAAAATGTTATCCCAGAAATGGTGAATTTGGGTGAAAGGTATACAGGAGTTTTTTTACACTACTCTTGTAATTTTTTGTAAGTTTGAAATGATTTCAAAATAAGAAGTTTACAGAAGAAAAAACCCTGAACAATGCAGTTAAAGCTTAAAGGAGATTTTATTTTAAAATCTAAATAGTTGTCTTTTAAAAGAATAGTAATTTGCTAGACTCAATTTTCCTTTGGAAGTTTCTCTGTTTCACTGATTGGATAAAACAAAAATCTGTTGTGTGAGAAAACTACATGTTCTGCAAATTAGCAAAGTTGACCGTGATACCTGTTGTACATGAAACAGCACCTTGTGGCTGCCAGCACCGTTTGCTGGGAGTTGCCTTGGGGATAAACACAGACCAGTGACTCAACAACGTCACACAATTGTTTTAAATAAGTGAACCAAAAAGGCAACTTGTACCACATTCCAAATAGGTCATAAAACCCTATTTAAGGCTCTTCAGTCCTGGGATTTCTCTAAGCCTTTTATAATACTTTGTTTTGGCTTCTTTTTCCATCTGCCATAATTCAAAACAGAGAAACCCAAGCTCCTTTTAAATGCTTCCTGAGAAATCTACCTCTTGACTTTAGAAGAGTGCTGAAGTGTCAACACGTGACTGAGAGATCGTTTCCAGACGCTCGGCATTATGTAGGAAGGCCCTGTGACGGAGGACGGGAGCAGGAATGTGGTGAAACTCAGTGGATCGCCCAGGAATAAGAGTGAGAGTGGAGGGAGGAGAAGGGAGGTGGAGAAGAGATGGGGGATCAACAGGAGGTTTTGAGAAGAGCTTTAAGGATAGGCTGTGAAAAATCAACTAGTCCTTACTGTTCACAGGAGCTCTCTGTTGCCAGACAGACATTTTTGGTGAATAAGGAGAAGGTTTAGATATGGTGAGGAGTAATGGCTGGAAATGGAAGAGGAGAACACAGACTCTAAATGTGTGATGTCCCTGCTTTCTCATTCAGTAGCCTATGGTGGGCAGAATGGGACAGGTCAGGTGTATTGTTTGGGGACCTTACTTATTTTGTAGCCGACTTACTTTGGGGACCTCCTCTGGGACACACCCTCCCCAGCCCATCAGACTCAGTCTTGGTTCTGCGTTACTTGGCAGAGTCACAGCAACCTTTGGGTCAATGGCACTCACCACATATTGACAGCCAGAAGAAGAATAGAAAATTATGCCACTTCTAGAAGACAGAAGGTTTTAAATAAATTCTCCCTCTCTTCATTTTATGTCAAAGCCTGTCTATTTTAGTTAAAGTTACTTCAGAAGACAGAACACTGGACCAATCCTACTTTCATTACTAGCAAGTGTAGGGGCCTAGGAGCTACCTGGAGATTTCACACTGTGCCTATACTCTCCTGGAAACGGCCATGCTATGAGGGTTCCAGCCCTGGTCCCTACTGCATCTGACCACACCACTGTTGTCACTGCTTCCTGCAGAAAACCTTTCCAGACTGGACAGATTAAGTTGAGAATTCTTAACCTACCAAATATCCATGTGATGACCTCTTTCTAACCACTGTTCCCCATTGCTACTCACTTGGAAGGAAAAAAAAATATGGACTGGATGAAAATAACTGTCTCATAACAGCAATCAGTGAAGGATCTGGGGGAAATTTTCCGGCAATAGAAGATTAGTGCTGGAAGACAGTGGTGTTCAAACTTTAGCTACAAGCTCATATTCATAAAGATCCTCCAAATGCTAAATAACAACAATAATAACACTAACAGTACAGACCATCTCTATTCCTCCTCCACCAGACGGTTTCACTGAACACCATTTAAAAACTTCCAACTTAGGAAAATGAGAATCATACCCCAGGCATGCCAACTAGTTGGTGACAGCCCTGGGACCACAGCCCTTTCCCCCACAGAAATATTTACTCATTGCCTGGAAATCACTGCATCATGAGAAAGGAATGGCAGGGACTGGTTTCTGCCCCCAGTAATTTTCAGTGTAAAAAAGACACTGTCAGAGTCAGTGCACACACAAAAATGTTTTTAAAGACCTCCAAAAATGGGCAGCCAGGCTAAAACTCTTAGTGACATTTACATCCATATGCAACAGAGTATGCCCCCAAGAATTCGTACCGACTCCTCCCACACCTCCATCATGAGCTACAAGCTACAGAGAGCGTGGAAGGAAGCCCTAGGTAGAAATGCACGTGTATTCTTAGGAACTCATGGGTAGGTCCCATGATAGTGCCGCTTTCTCCACTCCCACTGAGACTTAGATTAGGCCTGCCGTCATACATGCTTAGTTTGGCATGAATTTTGTTTGTTTTTTTCTGGAGAAAATAGGGAAAAGAGTAGGAAAATACTACTTCACATAATGACATGGTTATATTTTTATACTACTTTAAAACTGCAAAGTTTACCCACGTACTGCACATTGAACGAGTTAGACAACTCTGTGAGACCATAACAGTAGTATTATCCTTTTTTCTACAAACAAGGAAAGTGAGGATAGAGAGGTCCTGTGGTTCATCGAAGGCCACTCCATCAGTCGGGGACAGCTGGGCTCATCAGTCAGTGACCGAGAAGGGAGCATCTCATTTTATTTTCCATCAGCTTCTAGACTGGACTCAGGTTCTGCTTTTTGGTGAACACGTCCTTAGACCCAAACAAAGGGAATGTTCTAATTTGGAGGAACAGAACAGAGAAGACGTCCCAATGGTGCATGGATCAGAAAGCAAATTGCGGGGCCGGCCCGGTGGCGCACTGCTACAGTGCGCCGCTTGGGAAGCGCGGTGGCGCTCCCGCCGAGGGTTCGGATCCCATGTACAGACCGGTTCCCGCTCACTGGCTGAGCGAGGTGTGGGAGCA